>NC_086286.1:10094567-10314567 GCF_963924245.1 Chroicocephalus ridibundus | reverse complement strand
CAGGGAGCTCAGCAGAAGTTACGGATGTGTCAGGAGCCAGCTGGTAAGCATTGCTAGAGCTTTATTTCTAGTGTCATCAAAGCAGGCTGAATCCAGTATAAACAAGTGGGTTATCTTTAGCTAACATTATTCAATATAAGCCTCATAATATAACCATGTATAAACAGAAAATCAAGGGGAAGCCAAAGATAAGCCCTGTTCACGTGAGCTGTCCCCCATTTCTCGATGGTTGTGTTTTGCTAAGGCCCAGGGTTCAGCTGGAAGTCATGCCTAAGGTAGCAAGAAGTGGCCGGTGCTTCGTTCCTGAGAGCCTGGATGCTGGGAGGGCTCTGGGTTTAAACTCCGAAGGTTTGGATCCCAAGTTCAGCAAATGCACTGGAATAACCGCTCCCTTCGCTCCTCCCCCTCTTTCTAGCTCGCATCCCCTGGGATTTAGGCCTTGGAGGCTGCGGAAGCTGCTGCCGGGTCTGTTTTCTCACCCGGGACGTGCGATGCTGTAGCTCACAGCGTGAGGAAGTCCCGGTCATTCCCTGCCCTGCGGTATGCGGAGCCAGGTCCCCGCTCTGCCCCACTTCTCAAATGCATAGAAATCCCTCAACTAGACATTTACCAGCTGATGCATTCGCTCAAGTGGGAAATATTGTGCTTAACCACAACAAAGCAACAAACTGCAAAGACCTTTGCAAAGTGGGAAGTAAATGTCTGTCCGCCCCCGCCCCCCCACCCCCAACCCAAGGTCAAAATAACTAAATGAAGAAATGAAGGTGTAAATATTTCCTTCGCATCTCAGTCCCTGGAATTGCGTGATGCTTCAGCTTTCACTTTTTTTTTTTTTTAATGAAGTTTCTAGCCCCCTTGGTTGCGGAAAAATGCTCAGAAACCTACCTCATCTTTGCACTTAAAACCCAAAGAGCAAATAAAATAGAGCTTTAAAAACAAAAAAAACAAAGCGCTAAAAAAAGATTACAAAATGCCATCAGCATGATTCTCAGTCATAGCTTTGAGCAGAAGCTGGGCTGTGACTCATGTGGCTCCCGAACAAGAGGGTGAATCTAGCCCCAACCTGCCCTGGGCAGGGGCTGGCCCCGTCCCTTCTGGCTCCGGGGGAGCATCTCCTGCCACCGCCGCCTCTTTAGGAATAACAGCCAGGCTGGAAACTTTGCACTTGAGTGGTTTTAACCAAAACCCGCGCATGTCTGTACCCCTTACAGGCTCTTGGCATAAATCTGGAGCGCGTTGGGCTCTCTGTTCTGCAGCCGAGGCAGACGTGCCCTCTTCTGGCTGAGCTTCACAGAGGCCACCAAGCCCGGGATGGCTAAGGAGAGAGGGACTTAGCAGGCATTGCACGGTCCCTTTTGCAGGATCGGAGCACTAACCGTGCATCCCACGTCATTTTGGGAGCTGACATAATCACAGAAGTCCTGGAGAGTTTCCTTCCTGGGGGAAAAAGATTTGCCTTTCACCCACATTTTTTTTTATTATTTTTTTAAAGCCAGTGCAATGACCTTGTGCAGGCTCTCCTTGAGCTCCTGGGAGGTATATTTTGACAGCGGTTTTCATAGCTTGCAGTAGAGCAGATGGATTTTTTTAAAAAAAAAAAAAAGAAAAAAAGTAAAACAGGAGGGAAGCAAAAGCCTTGCCTTGTTACAAGCTGTTTACCTTAGCAATGGTGACATGGGTTGAGGGGGGGAGGAGGGAGACAAAAAATACCTTTTTGCATGGAAAATGAAGGCTTTGAGTAGCACCCCTGCGTGCAGCTTGGGAGAGCCGCTGCGACCTGGTGGAATACATAGCGCAATTCCAACACGGCTTTGATTTTCCATGTGCTCGAGTTGGTCCAAGTTTTCTTTCCTTTGGTGTTTTTTCATTTAACTCTTTTTACCACTTACATCTTGTATTTACCCACGGAAACGGGGCTGCTCCGCATTTCAATGGCAGGAAGGCAGGAGCTGCCAAGCCCCGTGTGGCATCGCTGTCTGCCGAAAGGTCAGACCTCCGCATCCGTCTTATTATTGTGCTGCTCGTGATGCTGGCGGTGGGATCCTGAGGTGCTTCCTTACATTTAAATAGGATGGAGAAGTAGTCGCTGCTGGGCTGCCTCCCCATCACCACCACCGCCACCCTCAGCCGCCAAACGGACGGAGGGCTCAGAAAAAGGGCATCCCTCGAGCTGAAGCACATCATGCCAAGCTTCTGCTCTGGGGCAAACCGACAGCTAGGAAATCTGTATGTTTGGGGGAGGAGGAAAAAAAAATAACCTCTAAAATCATCAGGGAAAAGCGAGGTTTTATTTTCTTGCTTTGACTCCGGGCAGAAGCAAAATCCCACCCCGTTTGAAGCACTGCTGGGATCTCGGGTCGTCCTGGGCAGATGCTGGTACAAGATGGCCTTTGCTCAGCGTTGGTGTTGATTCGTGCGTGAATAAAGCCCAGGTCCTGACCCCGGGGTGCTTTGAGCTGCCGAAACAGGCTGGGCCGGCACTAAGTGATGAGCTGGAGAGCTAGCGAGCGGGTGTGCTTAAATCTGCTCCCAAGCCAGGGGGATCAGGCTCGGAGGGACAGCACCATGGCTGAGGCAGAAGGAAGACCTCTTAGATGCAGGGGGTGGCACAGAAAAATGTCACTAAAATCTTCCTGTAGCAGCCGGCGAAACAGAATGGATCCCATCCAGAGGTCACCGTGGCCGGGGCAGAAACTTCTGCTCTCTTTGGATCAGGTCCATAATTAACTCGCTCTACAAGTGCATTTCCATACGAGACTAATATCCAGGGACCTGTGGCGCAGGGAGCACCTTCCCTGTCCCCAGCTCCTTGCCCCACAGGAGGCGATGGGAGGAGAGACATGGAGCCAGGACAGATCCGAACGACAGCAGCCGTCTCCATCTGATGGCGGCTTGCAGGTGGGTGATGACCCCATCTACGGTGTTAATTAGCCTGGTAAAGCAATTAGGAATTAGCTGTGGTCCTCACTGTCACAGCGCACGTGGGCTAAACGAGTAGAAGGGCGCTGCTTGTAGCAAGACGCAGGCAAATGAATGAAAATCCTGCGTGCCTCGGATTGAAGCACAGGTTGCCAGTGTTTGGGGATCAGGTACCTGGCCTTAAGCCTGACTTAATTTACTGGAGCTGCCGAGCTCTGCTTTAAGCCACCTCCGAGTGTTTCCTCGGTAGCGCTGCGTTGGCAAGCAAGGGTCGCGCTGCCTTTTTTTTTTTTTTTCCCCCCTTGCGCGGACAGGGTGAAATCTCTTTTCCCCTCTGGTGCGGTGCTGGCGGTGCAGCGTCAGCGGTGGAGGGCAGAGGCGGGGGCTGGCCCCCGCCGGGGTTTTGCAGGAAAGTGAGGCACTCGGCAGTACAATGCATTATTTCCTGCAGGGAGGGACCCCGCAATACAGGAAAACATCAGCAGTTTTCTGCAGTCATCGCTTGGGCGCCGGGCTGGCCTCGAGCCGTCCCCACTCCCTGGTCACCTCGTCCCCCCAACACACGGTTGGGGCCGGGACCCCGTGGGGCTCCCCCCCACGGGCACCCAGGCACCCTCAGGGCAGGGCCATTGCTGTAACAATGCATACTGCAACTCTTTTTTTTTTTTTTTAAATAATAATAATTAAAACACAATTAAGCAAGAGAAGATTTCTTTTTTTGCTTGAATTGAACGGCTCTTCTTACTCGTAGCACAGCATCTTACATCCCTGCTGAGCTCAGATGTGGCTGCGCCTGACCCGAGTGTGCAAGTACACGGTGCGCCCAAGGCTGGCCTCGCCACACGTCGATGCTTGAAGGCGGCCTTGTTTATAATTATTAACCTCCGGGATAAGAACTTCATAAATAAGAGATGGGGACATGACGATTGTTCATAACGTGGGCTATAAAGATAAGAGCTGAAAAGGTTGTGCAAAGCCCGCCCAGACCATTCTCCGGACGGCCGGAGGACGTGTACCCTTTGTCCGGTGTCTGCGTTCCTCCCTCCTTATCGCCATGTGGCAGGAGCTGGGCGCTGGTGCCAGGGAATGTGCTGGCTGCCCGGGTTTAGGTGCCCGAGCTGAAACATGGCCTATTTGGCAACACCACCCCCACCCCCCAAATTACATAAAGTAAATAAAAAGTGAATAGCCCCTTGTCTGGTGCTGCTCTGCACCAGGGAGGGAGAAGCGCCGGGTGCGTCTCAGCTAGAGGAAAACCTCCCCTTGACTCTGGACCCGGCTCCGGTTGTGGTGGTTGTTGTTGTTGTTTGTTTTTTTACCCCCTGTGCTGAACTGCCAAAAGCAGGGAAGAAAGCGCTTACTCAGGATTTTAAAACAAAGGCACTTTATCTCTTTTATAGCACTATTTATTTGCGTCCCCATAGGCAGGCTCCTCCCCTGCGCTATGATAAACATGTGTCTTATAGGCATCCGCTGCTTGATTCGCTTACCGCGGGGACGGCTGATTAACGGAGCCGGGGGCTGAGGTCACTGGTATTTTGGGGCTTTGATGCAGCTATATCCTGAGACCGCTGGCACCAGGCGAAAAATGTAAACAGCGACAAGTAAGATGTATTGGGCTCCAGCCTCCATCTCCAGAGACGCCACGATGCCGTTATTGTATCCAAATCACTTGCTGATCTTCTCAGAAAGACTCAGATATTCACGGGACAGAGAGATATGTCCCATCTCGGTTTTGGGAAGGGGAAACCTATTGGCTGCTGCCAGCAGAGCTGCAGGGATCGGGGCTGTAACCGGACCTTCTGGGGGCCGCATCCTGCTGACGGCACCACGTGGAGGCGGGATGCTCCCCCTTTCTGAAGCTTAACGTTTTCCCATATTTCAATGATTCCTCAACAGGTCAAAGCTGCGTGCGCTGCAGCTGGTATGGGATTTCATTGCCCTCTGGTTCAATAATGGCCAACCTCACCTAATTCTCCTGTTTCTAATTTCATTGAAATGAATAAGAAAGCTTGTACCGGTTTCAGGCATGCCCTCTCCTGCAGTATTTCCCACGCTTTTTATCTTTCCCAGGAGCTAGGGTATCTGTAGGGGCTATCTGTGGATGCTTTCTGAGCATCCACATGGATTCCTGTGAAGGACGGCGGGTGGCGGTGGGAAGAGCCCCGCAGATAAGCATCTGGATCCTGCAATTGTTATCCAAAAAGGAGCAGCGAGAGGAGAAAGGTGGGGAGGAACAAGGGATAATCTGGGGGGCAGAGAGGGGCTGAGCGCAGGCTCAGGGAGGACGGGACGTGGCTGGGCTGGTGTGGGGGTGTTTGCAAACTGCTACAAGCCCTTGGGGGGTGCAAAAGGAAAAATCCCAGCCGTGCCTCATCCCTCCCGGACACCTGCAGGCCCTGGCCTGATCCAAACCCAGCTGGAGGCAAGTGTAGCCTTTCCACTGACCTCACTGGGGAAATATGCCCTCCCCCCCTGTTTTTGCAGGAAGGAAAGGATTGGGGAATGAGGGACTGCACACGCAGAAGGATTTAAGGAAAAATGCCTGCCCTCGGCTGCAGCAAAATGCGGTGAACCTGAGCCTAAAATCTTAGCATATCCCCAAAGCCCTCTTGGAATTTCCCGACGAGCTGGGACTCCTTTTTCTTGCTGCTGAGATCCTACTGAGATCAGGGCTGCCTCCTGTAACCTTCGGCTACAGGAGTTCTAGGGGTCACCCCCACCCTTATACCCCCTTCCTGAATTAAAAAGCTTCAAATTCTTTTTTTCCCCTCTCCTAAGGCTGCCCGTTGGGACCAAGCAAAAGTGCTGTGCCGAGGCTGGGCTTCCTGTTAACTCCTCCCAGTGCAGCTGATTCATTGCTCTGTTAAACAGCTCATTCTGGGTGGTTTGGTGTGGTTTTCCGAAAACTATCGTGAAATGCTGGAAAAGCCTCGTCAGGCAGCTCTGCCTATCAATACTGCAACACACTGATAGGACAGCCAGAGCCGGGGGTTCCTTACAGCAAGCAGAAATAGTAACTCTTCTTTAGAAGAGTTATTCTTAGGGATTATTCTTAGGGAGGTGTGTTTGTGGTGGGGAAGCAGGTTACACCGCACGTGCGCTGTAAATCAGCCAATTCAGGAAAAAAAAGGAGAATGTGACTCCCATCTTGCAAAGAAACAGAGGGCAAAGTTACTTTCCCAAATAGATGCTACGAGAGTTACGATATTACCGGCGTTACCGCAGCACTCGTGGGCGCGAGTCGGTGCTCCCCTTTCCCGCTGGTGCAGCGGAGCCCGCACCCGACGTGGGGCTGGGGCAGCTCACCCTCTCTGCCCCTCTGAACCGCTGTGGCTGTAGCGGGTGAGTCGCTATCAGCCGCGGAAGACTTTTCTTTTAGTGGCATTTTTGTATTGGCAGAACGTAAACCCAGCAACATCTACTCGACTCTTTAAAGGGCAGGGGTGGAACGGCAGCATCCTGTGGTTCAGCTCGTGGTCGTAGGAATTTGCAGCGCTGGCGCCATCCTCCTCCTCTTCCCTTGGAGCTCTTCCCTGCCCTATTTCTCAAGCTTGCTTTCTTTATTTATAATTTTTACTATTAACAGATGGCACCAGGAACAGCAAAGCCATGGTGTGATGGTGTAACAGTGCTCCTGGTGACATCCCACTTTACTCAAGTAGCAAAGTCAGTACCAGAGTCCCATCCAAACCACAAATTCCCTTCTAGGTGATGATAGATTTTTGCCTGCTGGAATTATGATACGATCTGCGTGTCTTCTGAGAAAGAGAGGGTTTTTAATGTAAGACAGTACTCCTTTATTTATCCTCAGCAAATTCCCATCTTGGCTCAACAGAGTGGATTCCTGCAGCTATCCCCCCTGGTTCATGTACAAAAGCCACAAATCACTCAATGCATCTTAGCGCTACAGAGCAGATTTCGGATATGATCTTGCTTGTTACGTGTGTCTTGAAGTTCGTAGCATTCAGGACTGACCTCCCTGTGTAACTTGGGCTATAAATTTCACTCAGCACTTTTGGCACTGAGCGAGAATAGTGTGTGTTTGAACTCTCACCTAGCTTTAAAAAGGCATTTGGTCTTGATTAAAACACTGTAAAGGTGGAGAATCCGCCCCATCCCCGGACGATCTGTCTTGGGGTGAAACAGCCGCGGCTCCAGTAAAGGGGGAGAAGAGGAATGAGTGTTTTATTCATGTGTGACCAATCTGCGCACATTGGCCCCATTGGTGTTCCAGCTGCAGCCGCTTACTGAACACATATTTGGGGGTAGCCAGCGCGACACAACAGCCTGAATTCTGCCCAAGCCTTTTGTTGCTGGCACGAAGCAAACTCCTGTTTTGCTGCACGGGCATACGGCTTCTTTCTTTGTGTAAATCATCCCATTTATCACAGCCGCAAACTTGGAAGGCAGGAACGCTGAAGCTTTGCTATTTCCAAATTTAAATCGCAAGTCATTCACGGCAATCTCTCTCATGCACGAGGTGTGTGCAGCTTTGGTTGTGTGGCCAGCCTGCAAGCTCGGGGTTTCAGAGAGCAGAAAGCTGTGCTGCTGCTGTGCCATCCCTGCGCCATTGCTTCTCCATCCTCCTAGCTCCGCTGCTTCATCTAGGGCTCTGCTGGGTCCTAACCCCATGAGCATCTTCCATGGAGACTAGGTGGAAAGCATCCTCAAAAGGTGGGGTTTTTTCCCCCTCTGTTTATGCCCTTGCGCTGGGTTGAGTTATCCCTCCCTTCCTTGCAGACTGGCTGTGACAGTCGTCGCTTATCTAGGACACTCAGGGCTTGTGCAACCCTCTCTGTGCCCTGTGGCTGAACTGGCTGTGCATGAAGCACAGGAACAACCTCCGTGGCTCCCGGTGCCAAAGGGGAGAGAGCAAACCCCCGCAGCCCCGTGAGAACAGGCTCTCTGGTATGAATCGGGAGCTGCTGAGATCACACCAGAAAAATACATGTTGTGGTCCTCGCTCTGTTGCCATGGCAATGAGCTCTTGGTTTACATCAGCAGAGCCGGATGGGGTCATCCGTGGTTTGCCTGCCTGCCCAAGGAACTCCCACCTCCTCCAGCCGAGCTGCCTCCAGCCCCAAACCCGATCAGGGCAGATCTGGTTTTGTTAATGAGATGACAAATAGAGCTGCACCACGTTAGGCTCTGATAAAAGCTGCTCTGCATAAAGAAGCTCCGAGACAAAGGCAGGCGGAGGCCCAAATTATGAGCTGGGAGGAAGGGACACCCTGTCGGGACCCTTCCAAGACTGTCCTGGGGGAGCCCCACCGTCCAGGTGGGAAACCCATCAGGATGAGTTAATGGGAGCGGCTCTGCGGGCACCTCTGTGACCAGAGGGTTACTGGTGCGGGGTGCCTTGTGGTGTGCAGGGGACGAGCATTTGGGGGACTTACGTGTTTACAGCCAAACGTGTGTTTGTCAAGTGGAAAGCATGCCTTTGGCACAAACCAGGAACAACCTGGACCCTGAGGGCTGGCAGCAAGGATGAGGGGCACCCCTTCTCTTCTTGCTGCATGTCTTACGGGAAGACTCCTCTTCTGCACCTTGCCACAGGCTGGACTCTTCTGCACCTCCTCATGCTCTTTTCCCCCACCTCCACCTCTCTGTCGGCATCTGCTTCTTCTCTTGGCTTGCTGGCTGAAGACACCACCACAGAGCAGGCTGCAGGGTGTGCATGACACTGGGAATTTGCAGATCAATCCTTGCAAGGGGGCCAGAGGCAAATGCACCCCTTCCTGGTGCGCACCCTTGCCTTTAGAGAGGTGAAAAGCTCCCCCAAAATTGTGCTCAGGATATTGATACCTTGGTGGTGAATTGGGAGCATCTTGATGTCTGCATGAAGATCTTCTAGCCTTAATAAAGACATTTTATTTATTATGAAATTTAATTTATTTAGTTAAATATTAATCTTTATTTAAAAGCCAACCGTATTTTTTTTTTCTCCTTGTTGCTTACCCTCGTTAGCTCCAATCTAAGGAAAAGAGCGATTACGCTGCCCGCAGCAGCTCCCCAGAAACACAGGGAGGCTTACAGGCAGCAAGCGACGGGAGGCATCTGCTCCATTTTGGGCTGCTCTCATGGGCTCTTGCTATCCCTTTCGCTGACACAAGATCCCAAGGTCACGCTGGAAAAATGAAATTATTTTTGGATATCTGTGAAAACAGCTTTAAACTGGCAAAGGGGATGGAAAAATCTTGAAATGAGGATGTGCTCCAGTATTCCTTTCAAGTATCCCAATCACCTCTGGGAGGAATGTCAGAGGAGCTGCACCGGCTTCTGATCTGTCGGTCCACCCCCTTTCTGCTCGCCCTGCTAGGTGGGTTTGCCGTGATGGCAGGGCAGGCTCGGAGCGGCCAGTGATGCTTTTCAGGAAAAGCTTTCCCGTCTTCAAGTAGCATGGAGGGGATTAGAGGGAGCAGCCTCTTTCCTTCGGGGAAACGGTGTGAACGTACAAACTCCAACTCTTGCGAAGGTTTCAAATCTGGGACAGCTTGGAAGGATTACAGAAAATCAGTGAACATGGGTCACCCCACGAGGGTGTCTGAGGCGGCGTGACTGCCTTGCTCTGTCACAGTGTGCGTGCTGCCTTCGTCATCCCAGCCTGGCTGACTTTCAGCTTACTAAGGGATTAAACACGGCACTCGTAGTGCATGAGTCCATGTGTGTCACGGCTGGGAACCCCCTGGACAGTACCTCTTCTCTAGCGGAGCTGCTCTGGCAGGGGGGTGGATGTCTCAGCACGGACAAATACATCGGTTATGGCCGAGCACTGCCCACCAGCTCACGACAATCCAGCTGAGAGAATACTTCTCTCTATTTTTACAAACCGTTGTACGCAGCGGGTGGGCTCTGAGGGGGGAGCCTGTTTGGAGGGAGAGCAGATTTTGTGCTGATATCATGTTAGTCCCCAGGCACTTGTGTCTTGGCACCTCAACTGGGGCAAGTGGCGTGGTTCCCCTAAAAACGTGGCCCCGGCAACGCCTGGGGATGGGATGTGCCTGCAGCGCATGTAGGGTTGCAGCGAGGGCCCAACTGCTTTACCAGCGTCCGTGGAAACTCCACCCCAGCTAGCACAGTCCTGCCAAAATAAATAGGCAGGCTGCACACTGCTGCCCCGAGGCACAGAGGAAAAGGGATTTCCCAGGCCCGTCTTTGGAAGCGGCACGTTTGTGCTGCTGCTTGAGGGAAGAAGGGTCTTTGGGGAGGGATCTTGCTTGCATGACCCACCCCCGCAGCAGCCGGGGCTGAAACAGCAGCTCTGGCTGAGCGTGATGCTTTGGGTGGGATGCACCAGCTGAGGAAAGCACAGCCCCGGTGCACACCAGGAGTGTTTCAGGGGCGAGCAGTCTCTTGGCTCTTTCCAAGGGCGCTGCAGGTGCGAGGCCACAAGGGAGGCTTGCAGCAAGACGTGGAGATCTTCCAGCCTCTTGGTTTTATCTTTCTGGTTTGCATTTCCCAGCAAAATAACCTAAGAGACTTTTTCAGCCCCATTTTGTAAGCTCAGGGGAGGGGAGCAGAGCGTGCCAAGCCATCTTTCTGTGCTCCGTCCCC
Source organism: Chroicocephalus ridibundus (assembly GCF_963924245.1). Classification (NCBI taxonomy): domain Eukaryota; kingdom Metazoa; phylum Chordata; class Aves; order Charadriiformes; family Laridae; genus Chroicocephalus; species Chroicocephalus ridibundus. The sequence continues at coordinate 10,304,091 of NC_086286.1, read as the reverse complement.
GCCGGCGAGTTAGACACCCAGCTGCTTGACATTGTGGTGCAGGTGCTGCACCTTGTCCTTTAAATAAAGGGGTGAGGTTACTGCTTTGTTCCGTGCAGAAGCAAAGATGGGATGTTCCTTCCCATGCGCTAACATTTTCCAGAGGAACAAAATTCCCACCCTCATCCTCACGGCTCAGCCCGCAGTGACGGGTATGGCGTGACTTCGTGCACCTTGTCCTGCTGCCGACGGGTCTCTCACGGGCTGGTGAGTACCGGAAAAAGGCAGGAAACATTTGCGCAGCCTGATGGTTGGCATTTACTGACGTGAGATTTCTGGGCTTATAAATGGCTGTTTGCTCAAATCTTGGTTCTAGGTGTGTGTCTTGAACTCCCAACCTCTTGCTCTGGAGAGGAAAGTGCTATTTGTGGAGCCACACTCACACGGAACCACTCATAAACTTTTCCATAACCTCTGCCGATGAGTGAGTGCACGGTTCCCTTGGGAAGTTTTAAATGTCACATTGTGCATCTGCCGCGTCTCCTGGCAGCACAAGGCGAGGAAAGGTCTGCTGTGTTCGGAGGCAGCCGGTCTGTTTCTCTGCCCTGGGCTGAGGAGTCCATCCAGGCAAGACAGACTTAAAACTTAAAGGCTGATGTTGAGGGAACTTTAAATGATTTGCCCAAGACCATAAAGTCTTTAACAGAGTAGGAAAAGCATCTGATGTGCTCCAAGTCCAGCACCTCTGCTCCCAGAGCACCTCCACCCTGTGCGTGTTTGGGTGATGTGTGCCACCATGTTGACAATTTCCAGCGAGGAACCAGGTGATGCAGGCAGAATATTTTGTTCCATAAGGAAGCTGATGTATAATCATTGCTGGCAGTAAGCAGGTAAAGTCTAAATACAGTCAGTCCTCCGGGGCTGTGAGCACAGAAAGAATCCGGGGGAACAGTCATTTCTGGTGGCTTTCCATGGCCTCTGGTTTTGCTCTACTTTACTCTGCCACAAGCACGTGCTGAGGAAGAACTCGTCTTCTCGGCCTTTCCACATGCTGTGGCAAGCTGTGCCCTTGGAGGTCTCTGGCTGAGCTGCAATAACGCATGAGATTCGCTTAAAAAGCAGTCTTGGATCTTTTTCACTTCCTTTTGGCCTTCCTTCTGGCTTTTCACTTCCTTCTGAGCCTTGCTAAGGCATTTAGGTCTCTGTCAGATTTTTCTCTGACACTTTAAGGACATAGCCTGTTTTCTTTTCTTCTTTTTCTTTTTTTTTTTTTTTTTAAAAAGGATGGCTTTCTCATGTCTTCATGCATCTGAGAGGTAGGGCTTAAAAATACAGACCTATCTTGTTTTGGGACACTCACCCAAAGCAAGGTGGGTCTGGCTGGTGAGCCCAGCCTGGCTTTGGCTTGGGTGACCCCGAGCAGTCCCACCTCGAGTCGCACAGCTCTCTGGCATCCCGACTGCAGCCAAACCAGCACCATCCCCATGCTCACAAACGCTGCGTGGGGACGGCGGAGCTGTGGCAGCGGAGATTTTGGCTAGTCATGAGCGCCAAGGAGACACATTCATTTACCACTGACGTGCTCGGAAAAGCAGGGAGTGGGGTCAGTGCAGCAAGTCGTGCTTCCACTTGCGGCCTAAGCCAGGGGGTGGGGGGCAGGTTGCATAGGTCTCCCGAGGAGAGAGAGGAAACACGGGACGTTCAGGACAGCCTTTGATGAGGAAAGCATCCTGTGCGGGAGTGGGGACGTAGCCGGACCTGCCCGGGGTGGTGCAGGAAAGCTGGCACACATGGCCAGCACACCCTGCCCTTCCTCCCACCCCGGCTGTCTCACACAACGCCCTCGCCCTGCTGCTTCCTCGCTGGCATCCCCAAAAACTGGAGGCAGACCGCTGACCTTGGAGCTGAGCCCCTGGTAAAACAGCAGTGAGCATTGGAAAGGGAAAGCAGAATCGCTGGCTCCTCTGTAACAAAGCGCTGTTAATTGTTTCCTCTGCTTTCCACCAGTAGCGATCTTGAGAGGTCCACTGCAGGCTGTCCGGGAATGGTAAAATACCAGAAAAGAGGCTCTGACCACATAAAGCAGTGGAGCTGTGGCTTGCAGTGCTTCCCTGCGCCATCAGGAGAGGCTGCGGTGGGGATTGCTTGCTCCCGCTGGGCTTCCACCTGCAGGAACCCACATCTTCTCCTGGGAAGCCCACAGCAGCCTAGTGAGACCACACCAAGGCTCGAGCCAAGGCGCTCTCCTTCATCAGAGCTGAAAATTGCCCCATACCAACAGCGAGTTTGGAAACCTTGCGTTCACTGGCTTATCTTCAAGTGAAACATCTTTGGGGTCACCAGCATTAGTCAGCCACACAGTGGGTGGAGAGGAGACAGCCTCACAACTGAGCAGCAGTCCAGTGGGACTCCTGTCACCTCCCTTATCTTCTGGTAGCACACAAGTCATCTGGGATCCATCTTTGAAATGATACGACTCTGTGTAATGTGTTACTGCAAGTGGCGACAGCTTGTAATTGCTCCAGAGATGCGGAAAGCCCTTGTCATGCTGCAGCGCTTTTGCAGCTCAGCTGCCGGTGGGGGAAGATGACTGAAGTTGCTTCCTCTCCTTCCTCGCCCTCATGGTTCAGAAAGGCTCGTCGCCCTTGGCTGTGCAGTGCTGGTGCTCACCGTGGCTTGGGATGGGGGGTGCATGCCCAGGGGCAGCTCTCCTTGGCTGAACTCTCCATGGGCTGAAAGAGCGATTTTGGGATGCTCTGCTGGCATAAACAGTGCTTCGTAAATCCGTCGTCAGGCTCTCCGTGTAAGAGCAGTTGGGATGCTCTGGCACATCCATAATAAATATAATTACACTAGAAGTAGGCACCTGGCTCTGATGAGTGCTTCACAAGCATGACCTAATTAATCTTCATTATATTTCAGTGTGATAGGTGAAAATTTTCTTCCTCTACATGAACACATGCTGCTTAACGCACTTGCAGAGCCTCCTGGAATAAGCGCAGCACAGCTCCAGGAGAGATTCATCATTCGTGGAGGCCATGGTAGTCTCTGGCATGTCTCCATTTCCATCTCGACCTGCCATTGAGATGGCAGGTACACGGGACCGGGTCTCCAGCCGCTGGAAATCCTCCTGACCCCATGCCTTTGTCTGAAGCTGAGTGCTATGACAATTTCTGAGCTGCAAAAATAGACACACAGAATGTCACCTGCCTTTTTTTGTCACCTTTCAGACACCGGTGGGGACCCAGTCTCTCTGCCAGAGTGATCCCTTTTCAAACAAAGAAAGTTTTGCTGTAAAGAGATGTCCTTGGTTAGGCCTGCGTTGTTCTACAAGCCAGTATAAAACATCTTTTCCCCCTCCAGCGGTTTCATTGTGTTATCCAGCTTCTACAGGAGCTGGTAATTCAAACTGATTTATACAGATTCTTCATGTAATTTTTACAGCTTTCAAGCAGTGAGATAACAGTACTCTCTAGGACCGTGCAGCAATTAAAAACGCATTTTTATAAAGTGACACAACTGCTTGCAGAGCCTACCATTAATGTCAGAACACTCTATTGCTGATGTGGCTAAAGCATGTGGATGGAGAGGAGCATTAGAAAGATGACACATGCCTAGTTGTATTAAACCAAAAGCTCCTGCACTTGCCCCATTTCTGAGGGCACTTGGAAATAAATCAAATCATATCAAGCCGAGGTTATGCATGCGTTTGGTGGGGCTGGTTTGGGTGGCGTGGTATGGCATGGGGGGCTGCAGCTCCTTATAATCCTGGAGCATGTTCTGTTTGCTGCAGAGTTCATATAAACCGTGTGTTTGGCTGAGCAACGGGGGTGACCGAAGAAGGGAGACGGATTGGCCTGGCCCAGGATGATGAATGCGAGCTCTGGCCTCTGCTTCATTTCAGAGCTTCTGGCAGGGAGTTTTAGTTTTATTATTTTGAGAGCAATAATAGAGAAAATGAAGCAAACCACAGCTCTGAGGTGCAATGCACTTACTCAAAATAAAACCAGAACAGAAACCTCAGCGCGATACAAGCCAGTATTGCTCACTGCTGTTATTTAACTGCATTTTTTTCAGCTAGTGAAAAGGCAGGAGTTTCCAAGCCGTGACTGCAGGAGGGCTGGGGTGTGTTTAAGCCAGCGTGATAACTTCGAAGCGTTGCTGTTCTGTGTGGCCGCGTGTTTTCAGCGCAAAGTGAATTCCCCTCCCTGCAGGTGGGAGGTGAAGGGGGTCAGCCATAACATTACCCCAGCCACGCGGGGTGTAATGGTTCATTTTCCAATTAAGCGAAGCAGACGAGTAAAGCAATAGATGTTAGGTACAGGACAGGGAGCTGCCTAGTCGTGGCCACGATTTCTGCAATCGCTCAGTGGTCCTTCCTTCCCAGCCTGCCTGGGCTCAGCCCCTCTTCTCACTGGGTTTCCCTTACAAATCACATCAGGAGCATCCAGCCAACTGCGCCTAAAGGTCCTCGTCGTGGAGGCATTCAAGTAAAACTGTTGCAGTATGCATTTCAACATTTTCCCTGCGAAACACTGTGCCTGCAGTGCCGCCTCCTGCACGTTGCAGCGTTGCTCGCACCCTTGTCTGACATTGTCTCCCCTCGGTTTGTTTACAGTCTCCAGCCAGCGCAATCTAGGGACTGACTGAATTTACATCTTTTTGTATTGATATGTGGGATTAAGAAAGCAAGCCACGCCAGCAGTGCCGCTGCCAGTTGCTCAGCAAGTCTACGCACACAAAACAAGGTTGCTTTGCTTATATTCGTGCTCAGAGAAATTGCTTTTTCGCTACAAGTGCACTTTATCTGGGGTGAGGGAGGTGGAATGATGGTGCTCAGTGCAGGAGAGGTCACGTCCGTACCTTTAGGCACTAGAGTTTGTTTTGCCTGTGCCTATCCCGGTAAACTCGGCCTCCCTCAAAGCCTCCTCCGGCGCCGTGCCCAGCTGCCTGGGCTGGTGTGCATCCCCGCTGCCAGGCTCTCCCTTGCAAAGCACAGCGCGTGCGAGCTGCCTGAAGTTCCTGCTCAACCTAAGGCTTTCCCAACTGCTTCGGTAAGGCACATCTTTGGACAAATCCTGACCTCGGTCAGATGGGCTCAGCCACACTTGAAACCAGAGAAAGCCAAGCTGTGACACACATACACGGCACAATTTCTCCTTCAGGTACAAAAGGTTTAGGCTTGCATTAAAGTTCCTGCAAGAACACTTTTGGAGCAACATTGTTTTCTTATTTCTCTGCAATACTAAAGAGTAATGACATAAGAATGCAAAAGCCCATCAGTGCCCAATATTCTGGGAGTTTAATTAAGGTGAAGTAAAACTTTGCAAACTCAAACTCTGCCTGAAGGAATATTTTTACTTTCTCCACTCTGGCATTTCTACAGCTCTTGAATTTGTGCATTGCTGGCGCTCTGCAACCATTAAATATCCTGAAGTAAGAGCAGATGCTTTTAACAAAGAGCTCATGGCCTGAACAAAAGTCACCATCGCTATACCAAAGGGTGTATGGCCTCTTCCTAGCCCTATTGCTATTTAGGAATATTAATTATTTTTTTTTTAATGGTAGTTGGGAAAACATTCTTTTAAAAAGCAGATATTTGTCTGCAAACACTTCTGTATATTTATTTTGTGTATTTGAGAGCAAGGTGGCCATCGTTCTGCAGTGGAGAGCAGCAGGTCAAAGCCGAGCTTACGCTTGGTCCTGCTTACAGCAATGAAAACTGGCCCTGCAATTTAGTACCATGTCATTATTTGAAATAAGCACAAAGCTAGTAAATTATTGTGACTTTGGTGAAAAACTCTGCAACCCTTCTCCTCTCCCTTCAGCTGGAGTTAATAAAGCCCCTCGCCTTAGACACGGATTAATTTTGACTTCGGCGATTTACAAAGCAAGCCATACCTTGACCAAAACAGATGTAAAAAACAGTTTTCCGTTCAAGCTCTCATTCTGCCTGTTTGTCCATTACCTCCGGCACAGAGTACACTGTATTTCACTGACCCATTGTCACTTTCCTTAGACAGATCAGTCCTCCTTTTTATTAATTATTCACGTGCTCAGGCGGTGCGGCCCCATGGATGGGATGGCGAGCAGGGGTAACGCGGAGCAAGCCCTTGGCGCGAGGCAAGTGCGGTTTGCTGACCTGGAAGATAAGCAGTTCTATAGCCAAGGATACGAACTGTAAAAACAACAGGAAAAGAGGTAAAGGGAAAGCAGTGCTCCGAGCCAAACAGCCAGAGGCCCCCTCGCCAACCCGCTCGTTTAACCCCGCAGCTGGCATAACCCTGAGCTACAAATGGGGTACTGTGCCCGCAAAAGGCTGATGGAAATGCCCGTTGCCATCTTCCCGCTTGCAGCGTCAGAGCCTGAAGATTCCCAGGCCGTTCCTGTACTAAGCAATTTAATCATCATCAAGACCTGTTCTGGAACCAAGGTAGGAGCAGCCTGTATCCATGTCACTAAACTCTCCATCTCTCACTTTCGGCACGCCCAAGCCTCCTCCCCTAGTTGTTTGTGGGGTTTTTTTTCAAGCTTTTCTTGCAATTCAGGAAAGATGGTAATCTCTGTATTGCTCCAGTTTTTATCATAATTATCTGCAAAAGCAAATGGTACGATCTACATTGAGAGCTCCCGCAGAAGTGAGATGTCCCTGCAGCTCCACCACGGCTGCAGCGAGGGACCGAATCTGCCTGTTCCTACCCTCCCAGGAGGGCTAGACCCACATTCTCATCAAGCAGAACAACGTTCTCATTTATTTCCTTTACTCCTTTTTGCTGTTATTCTCTGAGTGAAATAATTAATTATTTCCCATCCAAACATGGAGCCTTGGGGACTGGAGAGGGCAAGGAGGGCTTAGGGGAAAAGCAAAACTCTCTGGGAGGAGTCCAAAAACAACCAATTTGTTAGCTTCCAGCACGAAACTTCCCTCCTCCTTTTCTGTGTTTAATGACTGTGCTGGGAACAAATATTGATGGTTAAAAGGGGATTAATTGTGTTTTTAATGAGCTTGAACATCCCACTCGCACAGAAACTGAGAGACTGTGCAAAGATCACGATGTTCCATCAGCATTTTCTGTTAGTGGTGACAAGGACAGATCTCAGCATGGCCCTGCTCCAGGCAGGACAGCTGAAAGGAGCGTACAAAGACGGAATAAAAGATGAAGGCAGACGAGAAAACTGAATTGGGCTGATTCCGCATCCAGGAAACCTGAGTCAGGTTTTCACACTAGTGAAGTATTGCAGGTAGCCTAAATGCGTCATACGCATTAATATAAAGCCAATATTATTTAAGTTGTCTAAATAAGTTTTCGTGTCTCTCTTCTGTTTGATATCTGGCAGATAATTATGGCCAGTGCTGTAGCGAGAGCTCTTGGTGTAGTATCAGAGGAGATGATACTGCAAATTACAAAACTTCTGGAGTTCAGCTCGACAAGTAATTTGATAAATTGTTGAAAACAAAAACAGAGGCTAGAAAGGTATCGCTGTTCATTATCTACGTGAATCACATATTTAAAAGGCAGGCTTCGTTCCCAATCCAGCGCTGGTAAACATGATGTGCTTCACGAGCAGCCACTGCGTGAAACAGCAATTTGTTGCCAAGAGTTCCCGTTGCCGCCTTTGCAGTGCCGCTGTAATTTGCCGCAAAATTGTCTCTCTGAAGCAAGAAGCAATGTGAGAACCCATTTATCTGCAGGTTTACGAGCAGGAAGAGCATTCTCCAAGTCTGACAGCAAATGCTTCTCATCTCCAGTTGCAGCTGTGAGATGACAGATCTGATTCAAAGATATGTCACGTCAATAAAAATTGGAGCTTTCAGGCTACATCTTACCGGCGTGTGGCTGGGTGCAGTTTTCCCGAGGCAGTGAATGCAGAGGTGATAATGGTATATAAACACAGAGTGTATTCCCTGAACCAAGTCCAGCCCCTACTCAAGCAGGGTCACCCAGAGCTGGTTTCCAGGACCATGTCTGGATGGTTTTTGAATATCTCTAAGGATGGAGACTGCACCGCTTCTCTGGGCAGGCTGCTCCAGCATTTGACTACCCTCACAATAAAAAAAGGAGTTTTTTCTCAGACCACCTCCATTACAAAGTGGCTGGAGATCAGTAGCCAGCAGCAGGGCTCCCAGAGCCAGAGGAAGATGTGGATCACTCCTGAAGTTTTTAACAGGGCAGCTTTCCTTCCAGTGTATTGGCTGGAACAGCTTGCCCTCAGTTTCTCCCTCTCTTTCTCTGCTATAGCATCTCCTTCTCCTGGTGTGTCTCCTCTGTGTTCACTTCTTTCCGCATCTGCGGTGTGCTTGTTTGTTTATTTGTTTTTCAAAGTAATACCTATCAGGTTTCTTGGATAAAATCTCAGAGCTCCACACATGGCCACTTGCATTAACTTTAACCCAGATTTTCGGCTAAAGGAAGAATGTGGTGCTGCAAGACCTGGTGCTTATGACCAGGGATTGTCCACCCCATGGTAATGAATGCTTCCCATCCAGCATTTTGGATGCCCACCACAGAAGGGTCGCCACCTGCTTTGGAGGGAGCTGCTCGAAACCCAGAGCAACCCTCAGATGACATTTCAGGTGCATTCGGCAGCTAAAGCTCATACCTGCCATGCCTTGGCAAGTCCTCGAGCACATGCTTTGTTTTCAGACTGCGAGACGCCCTGCAGATGTACTTGCCTATTTTCAGGTAGCTGTTCCTTCGAGTCCATCCTCACCTTCTCACAGGGATTCAACAGTTGGGCAGTTCACACACCTGTAAATTCATGCAAATGTGCTCTGACCAATGGAGTCAGTCCATCAGCTTTAATTGAGATGTTTCTTGTTCTTTGTTCCCCAAAGCTGCTACCAACAGCATCCATGCTGGAAATCCAAGGCTATGTTAATGTATAAAACCCATTGACTACAGATGCAGCCTCCAGGAACGCTCCTTGTGACCCAAGTTGCGCAGCTGGCGTATGACCTTCATGAACACACAGACAATGACTAATTGCAAAGTTTCCAAAAATATTTTCCCAGGTGTTTATTTCTGCAGGCTGCCGCCTTTTCCATGTTTACTCATGGCCGGCAAGGACTCCACACCCAATCTGGTGATAAAAAGGGCATTTTCTCATCACAGGCAGGGAAGAAGCAATAGTTGCTGGAGGTACGAATACACCCGTGGCAAAAAGTTCAGAGCCAGATCATAGCTCCCTGAAGACGCTTGGGTCCAGGACATCGGTTCCACCCCTCCAGAGAGAGCAACCAGATGCAAACCTGAAGTCTCTTTTCTTTTTTTTTTCCCCCAAATAATTTGGATTCTCAGATCATGATGAGGTCCCATCACTAAGGAAAATAATCACTACAGAAAAAAAAATTATTACCGCGAAGACAGGAGATGTTTACATAAAAACAAAAAGGCATAGGCTAATCCAGGTGTCTAAAAGCCAAGGGGCTTCTCTAAGATATGGAGGGAGCAGATCCTTCCTGGGATTGAGTCTGTTCTTTTGGACATGTTCCCATCTACCAAACGTGAAGCATTGGGGGCTTGCTCACACCAGGGCTCAGATGGGTATGAGAACATGAGTTCTTGGCTAAATTAATGGCCACGCTACCGTTACAATGCTGAATTAAGGTCAGACACAAGGAAAGAGGCACGGTTGGGTTTTTACCTTATAGTAGAAAAAGCTTGGTTGAGGAAGAACCGCAGGAAGGTACTTATAAGTCTTGGCTTGCCCCGCAATTGCCTGGCCCCAGGCAGTAGCTAAGCTTTCAGGGACATAGGCTGGAGCACAGCAGGGAGATGTAGCCTACCAGCACCAGTGATGCTTTGCTGCTTGACTGGGCTTCACAGGGAGAGTTTTTGCACTGATTTTAGCAAGTTCGGCATCTTGCAAGGCAATGCTGCTTTCAGGGAATCAGGGGAAAATACAGTTAGTCGTTGCAAGTCTAGCGATACTCCAATGTATTTGGACTGACTTCTTTTCTTTAAAATTCTTGTCAGTTGACAGCTGGGATCAGGTGGAGTTTGTCTGGCATCATCTTCATCAAATCAGCAGCTATTTGAATAGACATCTTGGTCAAAATAAAGGATGATAACTTTAGCAAAGGCTGGGACCATAAATCTGGCAAGAAATTGCTATTTTCTTGCCATTAAGAATAACTTTGGGTTTTTTGCGTTATTTCTTTTGGCTGGGAACAAGGTGCTAATATTAATTTATTCACTGTGATCCCCTGCAATCCATTTGGCCTTATGTAGGAGAGGAGAAAAAATATGTGTTTTTTTCCCTCTGCTGATTGCCTATCTTTTTTTATATTTAAGTGCCTGTAACTAAACAGGAGGCAGTTTATTTCCAAGAGGAGAAAGCACTAGCATCCTGCAGATATCAGCAGCGTCTGCTTGCCAGAGACTAAACATCATCCACCTGCTTTCTAGATTCTTGACAGAGAAACAAGATCTTTATAAACTTTCATAAAACCACAGACTTAGTAAACTATGTGAATATGGGCTTGACTGGAAATGTGAAGAGTTACGGAGTTATAAAAAAGTTTGCGTACAGAGGGAAAGCTTGTCAGAGCTCTCCAGAGTTGCACCAGACCTTCAGTATTTCCTGGGACATGATAGAAAATCATACGCTTCCAAAGGCAATTGCTGGTTCTGATGCCTATAGTTTACCGCGGGTTAAAATATTTTGCTTCTCTGGAAGGACAGGGAGAAACAGAAGTTTACAATGTCCCAACAGTTTAAATATGTGTAATAAACAAGGGCACATACCAAATGAGCTGTGCAGGGGATTTATTTGGTAACAAAGGGAAACCATCCGCTGATGCATCTCTTACGTTTGGTTTTCCATCAACCTAACAGGCCACTTGTCAAGATGATGGTATCAGGATCGTAGTGAATTAACTCAAAAGCAGTTGCCCCCGAAACTGTGGGAATATATCCTATCACAAATGCCTAAAAGCTGGAATGAGCTACAAAGAAAAATTAGATGGGAAAAGTGCTGCTCTGGATAAGGAATTCACAGGCGAGAGCCAAAATCACAAATGCCCTAATGCCAACCAGGTGATGCTGACCTGGCTCCAAGTTCATTTCTGAGAGATATTCTCAAATAAGGGTCTTGCCCAGAGCCCTTGGCCTTGGTGAGAGCCCTTCCAGTGACTTTTATAGGCTTTGGATGTGTCCCCACATCGGTAACATGAAGTTAATATCAAAACTGTTGGCTCAGTAGCACAAGGGAACAAGAAGTGGTGAAAAGAGCTTTTTCCAACACTCCAGCACACCAGACCTCTCGTCACAACCCCTGCACAAAACAGGGATCATTTGGCAGGCTTTTTTTCTTCCTATGCAGCAGCACCCCAAATTATTTATTGCATTGGTTAAAGTAAGCCCCATAGCATGAACATACACTTGACTACCTATATCAGAAAAGTGACAAACACTACTGTGTTTTCCAAGTGATGACTTAGCGAATAATTATTTATCATCTTAGTTCCAGACAAAGGCAGACGTTAAGGCTTTGTGAAGTCCCATGTTCTCATGGCGGAGCCAAGCCTCAGGCAGGAATGTATCATGATTTTAATGACCCAGCTGAACCAACTTACCTAGCATAGGCTTGGAGAACATCATAGATATTGCACAAGCTACATAATTTATACATTCATAGATTTTTAAAGACAGGAGGGGGCTGTTAGTCCATCTAGTCTGATTAACCACCAACCATACAATGTCATCCAGTTACTGAATACAGTTGTGGCTATCTAAGGCTTTCCCTCTGGAAGGGCACTTGAAATAATCTGGAGATGACGAAGCCACCATTTCCTTTTGATTTGCTCCACTACCCAATTTCTCTCCAGGGAAACAAACTGCACCTTTGCAGAGAATTAATTTTTGCTTCTCTTTAGTATCGTAGTATCTCCTTTTTAAGAAAAAAAAAAATGCATAAGAACTTTTATAAATTCGTATTTTTTTCAAGTGACACCAAGATCTCAGAATTTTTTGCCAGAATATATATAACTCCTGCTTCTTGAGACTTAATATATAAGCAGCATAAGGGGGAGTATATATGGTATGTTTGATTTGTAGCAACGTGATATGCCAAAATGTATCATGCAGAATAGCATTAGAGGCTAACCAGTGCACACCACCGACTGACATATAGACCAAGAGCCTGCTGTTTGTTTTTCATTAGGATTTTGTCTGGAATTTGCATTTTTAGACTATGCTGAAAGCTCTGTCTCTGTTTGGGGGACAACACTAAGGTTTGCTGAGTGGTGGCCTGGCTCCTGTTCAGGAGAGCTTCAGCTTCATCAGCTCCAAACTTGGGAAAAACACATTTTGAAGCCCTCTCCTCCTCAAAGGCTCTGCAGACATGTGGTCAGATTCCTCCTGATGTAACGGTCAGTTGAACAGCATGGGGGATGAATTTGTCCACCAAGGGAAACTATGTAAATTGGCCTTTTTCTGTTCTTCCCAGAATATTTTCGCTCCAGGCTCCTCAACTATTTAACCCATCTTTTTCCTTCCCCCTGGCAAAGGGGCAGCCCAGCACAGACTGTGCTCCTGCCGCAAGGCTGTCCCGTAAGGACACTTTTCACAGATCTGCTCCATCCCCTCTCCCCAGACGAGGGGTCTGGCAGGCACTCCCTGCCTGCCTGCCTGCAAAGCTGGAATGCTACCAGTGCGCTGGAGTGCTGCTGTGCTGCTGGTGGGACCAAGCCCACAAGCTGGTGGGGAATGGCCAGCAGTACCTGGTGGTGATCCCGAGCAAAGCTGCAGGGTTATTTTCTCTGATTTTGCAGGCGCATTAACGTCGTTTCATCTTGCACGCAAGAAGGACCAGGTTATGTCAGCGAGCGACTGGCTGTAGATCTCTGGATCCTGGAAAGGATGATCAGGGCTGCAGTCTGGGCTGCTCTTTCCAAAGTCTGCAGCATCCTCTGGCGGAGCCACAAGGAAAGGATGGCCGTCCAGGGGAGAGGAGGGATGAGGTTTCGTCTTGCATTGCCAGGGCAGGGTTTAGGGCCTCTAAAAATGTACACCAACCTCATTCATCTGCAACGTGACCAGGAAGAGACAAAATCGCAAATGTCCTAATGTTGACCAGGTGATGCTGGTATGGGGAGCTACACCCAGCGCTCCAGAGAGGAAGAGCCAGGCCAGCAATCAGCCTGGGATTTGGGGACTACACTTCCATTCTTTGCTTTGCTGCAAATATCCCGGCTGACCTTAGGGAATTGTCTGCAAATTTCTGACAGTTCAGTGACGCAGGAGCAGAACTTGTATTTGCAATAGAGTGACCTGGCTGGCAGAAATGCTCTCCAGCTTCTCCCCTTCTCCTGGTCTTACTCACCATGATCAAAGCCCAAAGCCTTCACTCCCAGGCAAAGGAAGTTCTCAGATAAAATCTGGGTTCCCAGGCTGCAGTTCTTTCCTGGACTTTGCTGGTTTTTGGCTTAAAGGGCAAAACGGGTTGTTGCATCCTGTTTTATTACAACAGCCATGCGCCTGGAGCACTTGCCCCACGCACAGGGCACCCAGGTTCAGCGTCTTCCTCAGCCCGAGGGGATTCAGACACCTCTCTGCCGCGTCCCAACCATTTCATCCCTCCTGTTGCAACTGTGCAGAAAAGAATTAATGATTCAGAGAGAGTGAATAAGACACCATTTCCTCCCTCTCCCCAGCAATCAGGACACTCATCAGGGATGAGGGAGACAGGGTTCATTCAATCTTCTGCTCTAGGAAGCCACAGGGTAGCATTCACCCCTGAAGTGCATCTGAGCACCCAGGACGTTTGGAGAATCGAGTTCATCTCCGATGGCCTGAGAAATGAGGCTGGCGGCAGAGGGTAGTGTGAAATCCAGTCGCTGGCATGCGGGAGGAGCACTGGGAGAATCCCTCCTGGGCAGCCCCACAAAGATTGACACGCCGATTCAACCCAGCGCAACAGCGCTGCCAACTTCTGCAGCAATTCACTCAATCCTTATGAAAGCAAGACTAAATTGGACAGGAGCCTGCACTTCATCTTCTCTCCCAACTCCTCTGGGTGAGAACTGTTGAGCAGACCAGGTTTCCGATAAAGTAAAAGCAAACACCATTCCCTTGTGCTAAGATACAGGAATATTATCCTGACATTTTAGCGTGGATCACTCATATTGCTGCTCATACTCTCCACTCCTAGAGCTGTGTCTTGACAATAGAAACATTCCCCGAATACAAACAAAATAATCAGGGTTGAAAACCAAATTCATGGTGGAAGCACGCACTCCTCAGCGGGAGCTATCTGTCAGGATAGATTTGCCTCTCAGCCTGTATGAGTCTAAGCAAGTTGAATTTGCACTAGTTATTTTTATTCTAAATATTTTCTTTCTGTCCTTCCTACAGTAGTTTTGTTTCCACAAAACTGTAGGAACATTTTCTAATATCTGGTAGCCAGCAGCCTGATAATTATAGGATCCAGTTTCAAATCTGTGTGACAGAAGTACAGAAAAGAAAGGTAAATAGCGTAATAACTTTCAGTGATGTCTGCCTCTTCCTGTTTATTTTAATGGAGGGATTTATTTTACATACCTCAAGGAATTACAACCATCATCCAACATTTTTACAAGCCGTTAAAATTTGAAGATTAAAACCTGCACTTAAGTAAAAAACGCTTCCAAGGAGGAATTTATCTGTCATTTGTCTTGGAAACAAGATTTGTGTGCTTAAGTACTTGGCAGCCTACGGAGTGATTCTCCCATCTGTCGGCTGTTTAAAATCATTTGATGTGATAAATGACAGCAATACGGGGTCACTGGTGAGAAACAGCAGCTTGTCCTCCAGGAACAGCGGTTCTGGGAGATGTGAGACCCCGTCTGTGCTTCTCCTAAGCCCAGATTTACGCCACCGAAGTGCCCACTCTTAAGTTTGCTCCTGTAACCTTTCTCTTAACATTGGAAATAATCCATCAGTATCCATGCTGGGAGATGGTGGGGAACTGATCTAGCTGGCAGAGCAAACCGGGCTGTAAGATAAAAGACATCTAATGTGCCCGAGGAACAAACCCATCGTAGACAGCCAGTGGCAACAGCAGCAATTTAACCTGATTAAAACACCGAAACACCACGCTCTGTACATGGGAAAACAAGTTTTTTTGACTTGATTGGATTTTATTTTTTTTTTTTTCAGTTTTGTGGAAACAGCTAAGCACAAGCTACGAAAATTCATGGATTTCTTTCAATCAGCTCTTCCTAATGAAGATGGGGATGGATCATTGGAAAAATGAAGTCTCCACAGAAATTGTTAATTATGCTGTAGTCTGGCCTGGAGACATACACAGATAGTACTGTACTACACCTGAGCGAACCGAGCCCTGGCAGCCAGCGTCAATCAGTTTTCAGGTCTTGGGCCTTGAAACCTCATCTGCTCTGAGTCTGGAGCCAGGCTGGCTCACCTTCCCACAGAAACAAAAAAAAACCCCAAAAAACTTGTACAGAGATCCGTGATTTTCCTCCGCCTACGGCGGGTACCCTCCTCAAAACAAATCTACAGGCTGGTCTATGTATATAGGCAAAAGCAAGGCCTGGCACCACCCTGTGGTATTCCTGACCAACGGGGGAGTTGCTGTAGTCTCTTGAGAGAAAATAATTAAAAGTGAACCCTCGAGTTAGGGGGTAAAACCAGCCCCTCCCCCGCCTGCAATTTTGAGGGATTCTGATGGCTTCGCCAGGAGACCGCGCCCAGCAGCGTCTCCCCTCAGAGAGCGCGGGAACTCGTTGCCCGCGCCCAAGATGGCTGCCCGCTCCCGCCCCGCCGCCTCCCTCACTCAAGATGGCTGCGAAACGACAAGAGGCCGATGTAGCGAAGCCTAGGCGGCCATGTTGCTTTCGGGCAGCAGGGCGCTGCCGGCAGGGCCTTCCCCGCGCCGTACCATTCCGCTAAGGCGGGGGAAGAGGGGGCAGCGGTGGTTTCGCCCGGGCGGGAGGAGCGCGGCGGGCGCGGCTGAGGCGGGAGCGAGGCAGGGTAAGGCCGGGCGGCGGCCCTGAGGGGGCGGCCGGGCAGTATCCCCAGGGCCGCCGGGAAGCACCGTCTCCGCTGCCGGCAGCACCGCCCTGCCCGGCGGGAGGGCGACCACCGCCGCCCTCGGGGCGCAGGCCGGCCCTCGACGCCTCAGGAGCAGGCATGGCGGCGGCGAGGCCTCACCCGGGAGCACAGGGAGAAATGTTTTTGGTTTCTGATGTCTTTGTAGGGCTTAGGCGGGACCTGTGCGCGCTGCAGGCCATTAAGCATGCAGAAATCTGTTGGCTGCACGAAGTAAATGGTAAAAACCAGGAAACGGTTGCAGCTGTGTTTTTTCAGTGGTGTGAGGAATGACATCTATTAGATAGGGCTGCGAGTCTCAGTGCTGGAGAGTGGGGTTAGCCTTGGTTTTCTCATGTGAAGATCATTTCCAGTTGTGTCTCAAGAGGTAACGCGCTTCGTTTTTTAGCAAGGCAGCAACCAAAGTTCTGTATGTTTAAAAATAAAGAACCAAGCAACTTTAGATGACTCTTGGAGGATTTGTCCAGCAGTGTGCTGGAGGATAAACTGGGATGCTCTGGATGAGAATTCCTCAACTTTATGTATCAGTGCACAAACAGACCACAAACTGTGGCGGGAGAGGTGCAGTTGTTCCTATTCGCTCGGTGTCCTGACGTATCTAACTTTATGTACCTGCATCATGTGGAAACTTAAGTGAATTGAGCTTAATTTTCTGGATGATTAATACAGTTGAGTAACTCCAGCTGTTATTTATGCCCTTGCAACGCACACTTTCATCAATGTTAACTTATTGTCTTACTATCATTTATGGATTTTATCATCACAAGATGGGCAAATGTTACAGGAAAAAAAATGAAAAAATCTGAAGCGTCAGGTGTGGCTTATTTGAGGACTGAAGCTAGGTCTTGTGCATCTGTGGCAGTAAGTCTTACTGCCCTTTCCTTGGCGCAGTTTGTGTGCTCTTACATATTCAGCCTCTTGTACTGCAGCTCTGGTTGTTTAACCTGATCTCTTGAGCAGTTCATTTAATCAGTCAGGAGCTGGGGTGTTGCACTGCTGTTAAGATCTACCCATGTTGGGCTTATTTTGCCAAATGGTAGCCCAGGCATCAAGAGGAGCAATTAATTACATTTAATTACATGCTCTTAGGCCATACCAGTGCTTCAGAGAGATACTTAGGCAGTTTTTGCAGAGATTGAAAATGATCAAGGAAGAACATACCAGGTCTCCCTCCCCCCCCCCAAAGTCATTGATATTTCAAGGGCTCTTGCTTTGGTCATTGTCAGGACACATACATGCAGCTGTTGAGAGTTTAAGGGAACCCTTCCTGGGAAAATAAGTTAAGGAATGGTTTCCTCCTCAGTTTCTCCGAAGGGAAATTTAAGATCTAATTGAAAAGATTTGGGGCAAATCAAGCAACCAAAGATTTTTCTATACTTTGTGAAAAGCAGGGCACGTTTATGTGAAATAACAGAGTTTTTGAGAGGTACACAATTCAATTTCTTTGACCTATTGGGTTTTTCTACCCTAGATAGTTGGGTGTATAAATCGGTGTACTTTCCCTGTCTTCGCTTCCAAAGACCTCACCAGTTAACGCTCTGGCCCACAGAAATTGCAAAGTAGATGTGAACAGTGAAAGCCTAAGAACAAACAATGTTTTAGAAATATTTACTATCCTTCCTACAAATGTCTTCATTTACTGTGCTAATCATCCTGAATTAGGTAGCTGCCATTGACTAGGTTGTCACGTTATAAAAAAGAGCGCTATAGCAAATATAAATCCTTTCCTAGAGATTGGAAGCCACTGTTAGGCTTTATTTTTGAAAACAGCTGTACTTATTCCAGTGGCCTTATTAGGAACTGTAATTGAATTGAAATGTGTTTTGGCTTTTGCAGTGGTTCTGTTAGATTAATTGCATTTTCTGTAAATCTTGTATACATACAAATTCTTTAAAGTGTTTATTCCCTTATTACCAGGCAAAAAGCTGAAAGAAGTTACAAACCAACCTGTAAAATGCAAAATGCGGGGAAAAATGTTTTCATGGAAATCTTCCCACTGCAGTCAGCGTGTTGGAAGCTAGCAGCTTGTTGCTTTCAGAAGTAGCTTCAGGGTACAGCAATTATGTTTATTAGGGCTGTTAACCAGCTCCCTTTTGCGTGCTGGTTTTGTAGGTGGTAATGGGTTCATGATGACCCACAGTGATCAGTGGTATCTTTCTCGAAGTGGGGTGCGAACCTGGCCACCTCAGGAGCTCAGAGAGGGTTTCCGAGGGTGTGAGAAAATAGCAGAGGGGTTGTGGAGCAGCAGAGCATGTTCCTCCTGCTCCATTGCACTTTTTCAGCCTTCATGACCATCCTGCGTCCCACCCAGGAACTTGTTCTGCCGGGTTAGGGTGGTGTGTTTGCAGTAGAGCAGAAGTACTGATCCTTTTGGGCTTTGGGCTGACTAGAGTGAAAAGAGATGGGGTGCAGCTCTAGGAATGCTTGATTTATGGATGCAGTTGAGAGTGAAAGTTAGAATTACGAAGACCGGGTCGCCTTCTGTTCATAAATGGAAGGATAGAATTAAACATGTTAATGATGTTACCATTATTTTTCCTATTTGATTACTGGTGGTTATTTCAAGCCAACATGAACCTGCAATTAGAACAAAATATTTCATTCTCTTTGATTCAATAACTGGATGATTTACTGCAACATTTGTCATCTGCATTGCCATTGCTCTGGATGGTAATTCCTCAAGAATCTTCTCTTGTCGTTAAGTGTTAATGAAGTGCAAAAAGTAAGGAGAAAATAACTTTACCAACCTATTAGGTATAAGAAGCTACTTCCTTCCCCCCAAAATGAAAGCAAAATACTTGGAAATCTTCTATCACCTTAACTTTTTTTTTGGCGAAAAAAATAATAATCTTACATACTGTTTTATACCCCTGAAACGTTGTGTTCTACTCTCAACTTCATGAAACTCTACAACATGAAAACACTCTGTTCAACACCACTTTAGAGAACTAAAGATCTGTTTCCTCTCTAAATGGTAACAAAAAGTACAGTCTCATTTTTTTTTCTGAAAAAAGGTAGTTGTGAGAATTGATTAATTTGTGGCGTTTTTCATTGTAAAGACATTTCAGTAAACCATTTCTGGGCTGATTTAATCTAGAACCAGCTGAACTACAGAGATGATGTTGGAACGTACCTCTCCAGTTGGCGTAGTATCAGATATTAGTATTAGTAGAGCTCACATGGGAACACGTATTGAGAATTTATCGCAGATGGGGATCTTAAAAAGGAGCAGGAGGAAATTAGGACAAGCTCTGCTCATTGATTTCTTTAAGCGCCACTGATCGGTGAGCTTTGTAACCCTGTGGTCAGTTCTGCACAGAAATGAAGCAGGATATCCTGTTGGAAAACATTAAGAAGGGCGAGCCAGGGAACAGATTAAGTGGAAGCTTTTGTGAATTTGTGGGCTGAATTTGGTATTAACCTCTGGATCCAAGCTTAATTCAGCCTTCACGTGCACTGTAGGAGCTGTTAGGGTTGTGTCTCCATGTAGCTGGTGATCACTGGTACGGAATAATTGGCAGATGTTGAGTTGGGAGTGTTTTAAAGATGCCTGGTGTCCAGAATTCATAAGACAGAGACTGATAATTATTGAACGTTTGCAGGAGTCTGGGTGTGAGCAGTCCTTTTCCGATAGAATTTGGACAATGCTATTTTGCACATCCCCTCCAAGATTTCTAGCTTCTATGGGGTGTTTCAACATGTGTTAGGTCTTTTTCTTCTAGTTACCTTTCCGAAGTATTTTTCCTGTAGGAATATTTTTGTTTTATTTCCTCTGAGTAAACATCTTTGAACTTGCTAGCAGCGAGGAGGTTCTGCACCAGCTAGGTGAGAAGGCTGAGGTCCCAAGCAGTCTCATTGGTTGGAGTGGGACTTCTTGCAGGAGCTCATCAAGTACTCAGCATCAAACCCACAATTAAGTACCAATATTTGAGGTTCTCCATAACTCAAATTTACAGATATTTTATATCTAGTGGAAATCTTCTCCATTTCCTGCAAATGTAGCTGTAAACGTTCCAGTGGCACTTAATGGGGTCATTAGAAAAATCAGTTTAAATCTTTAAATGCAGTTTTTAAAACATTATTTGGGACGTCACAAGTATTGGATGACTTGTGCCTTGCAGACTAGAAGATGATTATCCTCTGCAGTGCTTGCTGCGGTAGCTTGTAATAGGAAGAGTGTTCTCAAAGCTATCTCTTGAGCTTGCTATTCAAACCTATTCACTCTAGGCTATGTATTGTATTTGACTTCCGAGTACTTTATGTTGAAGACACGTTTGTCTTAATCAGACAGTTTATATCTGCCAGGAATGTATTTAATATAATGTCAAACATAATTTAGATGAGAAGTGAAAGTACAGTTTGGTGTCATTTTCTGCCAACCATTATTACTGTGAGAGGAAAGCATAGCAAGCCAAGTTTAAACGCAGCCTTTAAGCAATAACAAGCTGGTTTGTCTGTTTGTTTTGGCCTAATGTTCTTCCCTTGGTTACAAAGCTGTTGTAAGCATGTGCTAAATAACAGACACTTTAAAACTATGCTAGATTGGGAATATCATTTTAGAGGATCAGATCAGAGCATCTAAAGGCCTCAGTAAAGTTGGCAGCATTGTTGTTGTACTTTATCGGCAAGGGTAGATGTTCCTGTTCCAGCAGTATAGGTGTCATATGCAGGTTGAGACAGGAAAGCCACAGAGTTCTCAGGCATGGGATTTACTGTAATAATAGCTACTGTCTGTCTCTAGAGCTGGTGGGGAAACGCAAATTCTTCTTTCTGAAAATGTCAAAATGCAAAAAAAATCTGACCCTCTGTTTGTTGATTCAGAAGGAGCGTTTTTGAAATATTTTTCAAATAAAACACTATTACCTCCTCAAAGAATTTGTAGCTATTTCTAGATATGTAGTTTGTTCCTGTATGTTATTTAAGTGGCCAAATACATCAGAACCTTACTAACTATCATTATTAACCCCTAGGTCTGATTGTTTATGTGGAGGGAGAAGAGAAAAAAAAAAAAAAAAAGAAAAAAAAAAACAGAAACAAAATTGAACAAGATCCAAAGATTTATTCCCCTGCTTTGGCACAAGGAGCTGCCTGGCGCAGTGTGTGGAGCTTGGTGTGACTCTGAAGACATAGGCTCTGTTTCAACACCAGCCTGGAAGCGATCGGAAGTGACTTGCTATGCTTCAGTTCCCCCTTTATACAAGAGTGGGGAAAGATGCTTGTCTCTACTATAAATTGTTGTGACCTTTACTGTTGAAAAGTGCTTCTATGAAGAATGTTTTATTATTAAGCTGGGCTAAGCACGTTAATCATATTTCATTACTGTTACCATCTGTGCTAAAGAATATTCACTCTGAAGGGTTATCCTGGAGTGTAAATCTAAATCTGTGACTGCAGTAAACCAAGTGTGTTTGCATTGACAGAAGTAACCTTCAGGTTTTTGCAACGTCTTGTAAATTAGGAATTAGGACGTGGATCTCCACTGAGCTTTTTGTGTGATTGATGTTGTGTATGAATGAAAAGATATCTCATGGAAGAGGGAGTGCAAGCACTCAAATGTTTGTCTGTTTTTGTGGCAGGATGGAGAAAAAGAAAATTCTAATGAAATCCAAGGTTGCTGCTCCTAACCTCCTGAGGGCACTGCATTCTCTGTACCAGTTTGGTCACCTCTGTGATGTGACAGTTCACACACAACATCTCGGAATTCAGGAGGAGTTTCTGGTTCACAAAGCTGTCTTGGCAGCTTCTAGCAATTATTTCAAGGGGCTCTTCCTGCATGATGAGATGCTGGACACCAAGAATTGCACAGTGACTCTGCAAGACATTTACACCGAAGAGTTCAACTCCTTCCTGGAGTTTGTTTACACTGCAGAAGTGGAGATTGAAGCGGAAAAACTGCAACGGATGAAAGAAATAGCCGAAAGACTTGAATGCAAGGATTTGCTTGACATTTGTGAAGAAGTGAAAGCAGAGGGCAGGAAGGGTTTAGATTTGAGCCTCCATCTGAAAGGTCAGCTTTGTGAAAATGGTGGGCCACAGTGGACTTGCATGCAGCAAGAAGAGAACCGCAAAGTGAGTAACTCTTCCCAAGTTGTGGCAATACCCGTGCAGAGGAAACTTTGGGATAGGCAAAAACATAAAAAGTTACTGGCTGGCTATGAACTCATTGAAGGCCAACCAGCAAGCCTACAGCAAGCGGATTCTGCTTTTCCAGAACCAAAATCAAGGACAGCAAAGCTACCAAAATATAACAAGACAGATACCAGCAGCAGACTCAGCATGGATGTCGTCAGTCTGGAAAACGAGAATAGTCATTCTCTTCTAAGTCAGGCTGAGTCAAAGGAAGCCTCTGTAGTAATTAGGAACACTCTGCCTGAGCAGTGGGAAGGTGAAAACAGTTTAATTTCCAAATTTGACAGTA
The DNA here is from genome assembly GCF_963924245.1 of Chroicocephalus ridibundus. NCBI lineage: Eukaryota > Metazoa > Chordata > Aves > Charadriiformes > Laridae > Chroicocephalus > Chroicocephalus ridibundus. Next base: position 10,281,642 of record NC_086286.1, on the reverse strand, counting down.
AAACGGAACATAGGAAATCACCGCGGCATGTGGCAAAAGCCTTGACACAGATTGTATGCGAGAAGTGCAATGAATCATTCTGTTTTACCGAGCAGTACCAGTCGCACATGGAGCTCAAGCATGACGTTACTCTGGCTGTCAAGTACAGCTGTAATACGTGTGAGCAGCTCTTCTCCACTCACCAGAACCTCCGGCAGCATCGCCTTGCCGTTCATAGCGATGAGCAGGGCTTCTCCTGCATGTTTTGCGACAAGAAGTTTAAGCGCCAGAAGGACAGAAATTACCATATCCGCAGGGTGCATGAGAAGAAGCGGTATCACCAGGCGTGCCCGTACTGTGACAAGGTCATCAGTTCCAAGTGCGGCCTGACAGTCCACATACGAACGCACACGGGGGAGAAACCTTATAAATGCGAACACTGCCCCGCCAGCTTTGCTCAGAGGTCTGCTTACAATACCCATGTAAGGTATAGCATTCTCTGTGTGTGTCCGTGCATGCACGGGAAAATGTGTTTTCTCTCTGGGCACCAGGTTAAAGGTGTTCGTGAAGTCCTCTCTGCTTTAATTCCAGAATTCTGTGGATCTGATCAGGAGTGCATTGAAATCAGCACAGATTTTTTCCATTGACCTCATCAAGCTCTCAGTCTGGATTACTGGATTGAGGTCTCCCAGACCGGGAATTTAGGCGAACGTTTCCCATTGAATCAAAGAGGACTTGTGCAACCGGATCTGTTAGGTGATTTTGGAAGCCTCAGATCTGGGGTTTTTAATAGGAGCCTGAAAGGAGTTGGCATCTGTTTAAAATGCCCAGGAAAATGCCCATTTCATAAACATCAGGGCATTGTGGTGCTCTTTAGTATGGTTTTTATGGGCCAAATATCCTGCATGCTATTTTTCTGGGTAGCGTGAGCTTCATAGGCTTATTAGGCACTGCCTGACTGAAAACAAGGTGTTTAAATTGCACAGTAGTTTGCAGAACTACAAAAGCCACTGTACCTGTCAAACATGTCCATATCCTGCCTGTGCAGTACAGCAGATAGGTGGTTTTCTACTGCATCCCTGCTTACCTTGTAAAAAATGTCAAAATTTGTTTATAGTTTAGTCCAGTAGCAGAAAAAACATTCCACATGTGTCACAAGTGTAGTGACATAGCTTGTTCCACGCACTGAGTAGTGATGAGTTAATTGCTGCAACTGATGGCTTACAAGGGAATCTGTTTTGCTTTTCCATATAGGCATTTAATCTATATTTCCCTTGGTTTAACTCCATAATTTCTTACCTTGTCCACCATGGCCTTGGAGGAAAATTTACAGCCCATCCTGTTACTAGTTAGATGATGAATATGTATACCTGAGAGGCACCATCCTTGATGAACTGAGACCTTTTAATTTTCTTTAATTAACTGGTCCGACTACATAAAATTTCCCTGTTCCCAGCTCTCCAAACATGCTGTTAATTTGTGTGAAGAAAAATTAGAAGGAAATGACTCTTCCTCCGAGGCAAACATGTCTGAATTGAAACAATTAAGTCTATTGAAGTTGTGCTTTGTTGTTTGTTTGTTTTAACAGAAAAATCCATGAGTCTGGCCAAGAGAGGAAACTTATGCCTGTCTATTGGATGGTAGTTCCACCTGCACATAGACCAAACACAACAAGCTGTGACAAATATCCTGACAGAGAGATGTGGGATGGGACATCGGAGGCTGAACAACGGAAGTGTGCGAGGCATGAAGAGACCACAAATTGTGAGGAAGAACTCGGGGGTTCTGCTACAGCAGCAGACTGTAGCAATGAGGAAGAAGAACAGAAGCAGAAGTACAAGGAAGCTGAAGCAAGAAGTGAAAAAATGAGTGAAGAAGGGAATGAAGATGAAGGTGAAACGAGTGTGAAGGGCGAGGAGGAGGTAGATTATGAAGCAGGGTATTCAGAAGTTGAAGACAGCAGAGAGAATGAGGAGGTCTGTACTGAGGAGGATGATGAGGATGATGAATACTCTAATGAGAAGGACGTGGAAGAACGTGAATCAGATGAAGAGTTTAAAATAAAGACGGTAAATAAAAGTGAGGTGAATAAGAAATCTGCCTATGTAATAACGTGCGACAAGTGTAATGAGCAGTTTGTCTCCCGGAAAAAGTATGTGGATCACTGCAGAGATATCCATCAGTGCCTGCCCGGTAAAGTCTATCAGTGTGACATCTGCAGCAAGACGTTTGCTAGTTACAACAGCTGGAAAGAGCACCGAGCGTGTGTCCACACTGAAGAAAGGCAGTTTGCCTGCACCCTTTGCAATGCTACTTTTAAAAGAAAGAGAGATGTGAGGACACATTATATGCGGAAGCACGAAGGCAGAGTCAAACGCCCTCTCTGCTCTGTCTGTGGGAAGATCCTCAGCTCCCGAACAGCATTAGTGTTTCATATGCGGACACATACAGGAGAAAAACCTTACGAATGTGGCATTTGTCATTCAAAATTTGCTCAGCCATCACAACTTAAGATCCATACCAGGTCAGCCTACAGTACTGCTTCTCCCATTACCACTCCCTGCATGCCCAGCGTACTTCAGCACTTCTTTTTCTTCTTCTGCCTTCCCCGTTCTGAGTCATTCTCCTTGCACGTCCTTATAACAGGAACACTGGGATATAATTTGTTCTGTAGTATCTGTGATTAATTCTTTTACGTAAAGGCTTTGTCTGCATCTGCTTGTTGCATCAGTTTTGGTCGGGATTTTGAAACATGCTTTATCTGAACTTGTGAGCAAAAGCCAGTCATTTGAGACAGTGTTCAAAATAAGATGATGGCCTTCACTGATGAAAAGTAGCACAAGCTGAAGAATTAGTCAAGGACCTCAGAGACCCAGATGTTGAGCCCTGCTCGCTCTTTATCACTCTGAGCAAGTCATTTAGCGTGGGATTTCATTTCTTGTATGCAATACAAAAGCTGTACTTTTCATCTGGGCTCCCTCTAGTCATTGGAGCTAGTCTGGATGAATTGCTCTCTGGTGGTGTCTGTGTTAAATGTGTCCTCTCCCAAGAGAGGGTGAATCATCCTATCGAATTTCCCATCTTTCTCCTAAAAGGGAACCTAGCAGATAGCATGTAAGGGGAGTTTAACTGTTGGCGAGCTAAATGAGGTGAGAGAAATCCTATTACTAGAGATTCTGGACCCATAAAATGGGGACAGTAGCTTTCTTCTGTCTACCTAAATGTTCTTACAGTGATGTAAAATACTGTGAGGTATACTGATTCAGGACGAGCAAAACATCTGAAATGTCAAGATAATCTGTGTCAGCTGAAATGCAGCAGAGCTGCGCTGCATGTAAAAGGTGCAGTATGACTGCAACAAAACATTGACTCATGGGGTTTGTGTTGGGTAACTGGCTGTCTCATATGCATAGCATTTTGCCTGGCAACTCAAAAGTTATCCATGTTTTTGCACATCATACTGCTTGGGTTGGAATAAGGGAAGTCATCACAGTGTTAAGACCAAACGTTAGGCTCAGACTTTCTCTGATTTGAGCTAATTCAAAATCATGTTGAGAAACACTGCTTGCCTGACTTTCCTTAGTGCCTTTTGTCTTAAAAATGGGAATATCCTGCAGTTAAAGTTTGCAGGCCAGAGGACATGAGACGGAGGGGTTATGGAAGTCAAGAACGTGTCCTGCATTTCCCAAGAGATCTGCTGCTGGGGTTGTGCTGGGGACAGTCTGGATGCACTTTCAGTCTCTAGCACAGCAGCAGCAGCTTGTCCTCGTTCCTGCTTTCTTACTTCCAGTGCTGGTACCATAACCTATAACTTGTGAAAGAAAGGTGGATTTTGTGGGGCCTGAGAGAGAGGAAAAGGTAAACCTTAAATGGGAATTTTAGTGCTTTAGCGTAGCACCTATACTGGCAAACGCTCTATTTCCTGACTGAGCAGAATGTACTTTTTTCCACTTAATTTAAAAAATGAAGTATGCTGCCTGTAGTGTGCAGAATGTAATTTCAAGTACAGTATTTTTAAGAATGCGCTACAGGAGTTAATTTATTAATACTTATTTGTGGTTTGCTCCATTTAGATCCCATACGGGGGAAAAGCCATATATTTGTGAGGACTGTGGGGCTTGCTTTGCTGATAAAGGCAAACTCACTGGCCACAAAAGGACCCACACAGGTAGGCATTAAATACTTCCGTTCCTTCCATCTGGTTCTTCCCTTTATACTGCTGGAAATTGCTAATTGGGATTTGAAGAAGATGCACGCTTGTTTTTGTAACTTGCAGAAGAGACTTCAAGTACCAGAAAGGAACTAATAGGGATAGAAAGACATCTGAAAACCAACTTTGAAGTACAAAATTCTGCTGAAAGAATTCAGAATGTCTTTTTCTCTTTACTCAGGAGAGCGCCTTTTTAAATGTGATGTGTGTGGAAAACATTTTGCCACCAATGAATACTTAAAATGCCATAAACGATGCCACATGGGTGCTAAGCCCTACAAGTGCGAGGTTTGTGGGAAGACATTTGGACTGAGAGCCTCGCTAGCCCAGCACAGTAACGTCCATGCAGGTAACAAAACAAACTCATTTGGGCTGGGAAGATAAGCAACAGTGGAAGCTTGGATCTGAACTACTTTGCAGTTCAGACGGTGACGTTTTATTCCAGACCACTTTTATAAGCTCCTTGAATTAGGTGATGAGGAGAAACGGGACTTATACTGATCCTGGCTTGTTAAACACAGCATGATATTGTCTTTTGTCGTTTCTGATGACGCTTGCCCACAAGACTGAGGACTTTTGTGCTGAAGGATGTCGGAGCAGAGAGTGGCTGTGGTTGCTGCTGTTGCCCTTGCGAGATCAGAGAGCTTTTCTTAGGCTTTCCTTTGCAGCCAAGAAACATTTACCGCATAAGCTTAAAAACCAGGGCCTTGAGCATATACTTCCTATATACACCACTTTATCAATATGGATCTTCTAAAAATTCTTTATGCTTTCTGCCTGATGAAATTAAAGCCAAAAGAACCTGCCTTCTAACTCTCTGCTTCCTGTGTTCTTTTTTGTGTGTTAGAGACCCGACCGTACTTCTGTGAGCAGTGTGGGAAAACGTTCACTCAGCAGGGCGCTCTGCGGCGCCACCAGCGCATTCACACCGGGGAAAAGCCGTACAAGTGCAGAGCTTGCGAGAGAACCTTCACGGACATGTCCACCTTGCGCAGACACGTGTTGGTACGCTGCCCCTCAGGTGTCGTTGTGGCAGGCAGACTGGGGGTGACGTTTAACTACTGAGAGAAGTTTCTTCCCTCAATGAGGGTGCTCATTGGTCATGAATATTAGGGCTGGGGGATCGATCTGCCGTCTATACGCACCTTTTAAAAATACGTTCCTGAAGTGTGCACAATTTTCCTCCAGCAGCACAGCAGCTCCCACTACTGGCTCTCCAGCCAGTCATCTCCCAAGTACTCCTGTTCCCTTCAAAATGAAAATCTAATCTTATAAAAGTGTATGAGGAAGGACTGGTTGTTTAAAATGCTTATTACTGATGGAATCCTTTTTTTGAAAAAAAAAGGGGTGGTACCACATTTTAGATTACCACAGTCTCTGCAGTCTTTTAAGCCCTTTACACAGAGGCCATAACGTGATGGCTTATAACGTCTTCGTGTAGCAGATGAATACGACTTTACGTGTTTCCAGCGTTGTGATATGCTGAAAAATGTATTGCTGAGTTCAGCTGTTTTCAGAGACCTTTGGGTCCTTGAAGCAATTTTCTCTAATTGCAAGTTAAGTTAATGTTTGCCTGCATATTAAAACTCTAGCTTCTTTTGAAAGTGTTCCCTGACAGTGGAGCCGGAAAATCAGTGCAGAATTGGCAAAACAGGCTTGTTCTTGTGTTTCAGAGTTCAGCTTTTGCATTTGAGCCCAGTATCACAGAGTTAACCCCAATACCATTTAATTTTTGCGCTGGATTAAATCTCCAGTTAATAAAATTATTAGAAAAAATTCAGATCTAATTATTTTCCCCCTTTTTTTCTAGATTCATGACCGGAATGCTCACTGGAGAAGTTTCTTAATAGATCTTACAACCAAAAAAGACCACAATTGGTCCAAAATAGAAACATTCTCGGAAGCTTGTGTGGGTGAAGACCCTGCGCCGGAAATTTGGTCGGTTGACCAAGGTAAACTCTATAAACCAGAAAGCGTTAGTCTGAAAAAAGTGGAAGATGCGCCATCTAGCGTTAGCAACGCGGAAGACACCGATCGCTCACTTTTATACTTATAACGTCAGTTATCGCCACGAAACGGTGTTGTCGTAGGCACAGTTGTCTCCCGTGGTGAAAGCATTGTGAGGTCACGCCGGCCTGGTGCGGACGCAGACGCGGGGCGCCCCGCTGTGGCTGTCAATTTTTTTTTAATTATTATTTTTTTTATTTTTTTTTTTGTAATAAAGATGCGCTGATCCACGTAAGCGGCCACGCATTCCGTAACTGATTTATTTGCATAGATCTGACCGCAGATAAGTTGTTAACTCGGTAAGAATAAGAACGCGGATGGATCCCCGCCGCGGCCGGAGGATCCCCGCCGCGGCCGGAGGATCCCCGCCGCGTTGCGTAGCAACACCGGTCGCTTCGTCGGGCGTCACTTCCTGCGCGCTGCGGCCGCGCCTGCGCCGTTCTCTGCCACCGGCCGTTGTCAGGGCGGGGGGGCGGGGCTAGGCTCGACAGCGCTTCCGGCCGCCGCCCGGAGGCCGTGGGGTGAGGAGCGGCGCGGCAGGGCCCGGCCCGGCCCGCTCCGCCGGCGGGGCTGCGCGGTGAGTGCGGGGGCGACCCTTTCTCCTAGGCGGAACCGCCGTGGTGCCTCTGTCCCCCGGCGGCCTCGGCCAGGGGGAGGTGTGCGTGTGGGCTGCAGCCCGTCCCCAGGCCCCTCGTCTTCGGGCCGCTGTGGCGAGCAGGGGAGGCCGAGGAAGAAGCCTGTCGAGGATTGAGGAGGAGGAGGGTGACTGGCCTTGCTCGTGTGGCAGTGTCCCATCCTCCTTCCTCGCAGGAGTGTCCGGGCCTGGGCCGGGGTCAGCGCTCATCTCTGGGTGCCCCTGTGCTCTCAACAGGCGCCGCCGGGTCTTGCTGGGGTGCTCTCGCCTGTCATCTCAAACTCGGGCTGGCTGTGGGCTGCGGTGTGCTGTCTTTTGGTTCACAGGTTTAACTTCCGCCTCAGCCCTGCGGACTGTGCCGGTTGTTGCGGTGCTATTATTGTAGCTTTAGTCCTAAATGAAGCAGGTTGGTGCTAGCAGTAACGTCTCTTATTAGGCCATGTGTAATTGTTGGTGCAGAAGAACAGACAAGCTGGTGGGTTCACAATCTGTTAAATTTAGCTGGCGCTTTTTATCTCTTTCAGCTAGTTCTGCCTCTGGAAGGGGATGCGTTCATGGTGTACAATGGCTGACGGTATGCAAGAGTTGGTTTTATTTGAATCTCAGTTCTACAGGCTAGTCCTAGTGGGCAGGTTCAGTTTGCAGATTTTTCAGGCCTTGTCTTTATTAAGATGAATATATCATACTTGTGTTGAAGATGTTGTGCAACCCAGCACTCAGCAGCTCAGTGTACTTGCCTTCACAATGAAAAGCCTTCACAACGCACCACATTTTACCATACATGTAGGATTATTGCTCTTCCTCTGAACAAATTCCAAATCAGTAGAAGGCTAGTGATGAGAGTGAGCGATGCGTTTTCACAGTGGCTTTTGATTCTGCAAACACTGTGGTGGGAAGAACAGGAGGTTTACGTTTTGCAGCCTTAAGAAAAAAGCAATTGGCACAATGTGTCTGTTAACACACGCATCTGTGGTCAGCTCGTGAAATGAGCAGCTGAGTACGGTTATGAGCTCATTCACCCCGCTGGGAGAAGTTTGTGGTTTGGGTTCTTGTTTCGTGCCGGGGACTGCTGTTGTCTACATGTGACCACAGCTTTTGCTGTGTTCTCAAATGGAAAATAGGTGGATAGTTGTGAAATAATGTACGTAGTTAAAAAAATAATGACATTGGGAGAAAAAAGTCACATTTTTATATCACTGATTACTTCAGATAAAGCATTCAGCGAGTCTTTGCTTAATTCATCCTCAAATACTTGGAGTGCCAGTGTGTCATGAAGAAAAGTCAGAGAGTGACTGTGGAGAAAAGGAAGCTATGTTTAAACATAATCTTTTATGCTTATTTATGAGTTGGCCTTTCAGTCAGGAGTCGAATCATGTTATTCTCATTCATATAAAATTTCTATCAAAACTAAAGTGTAGCATTGGGGCTTGCGTATAAGAGTGGACAGTGTTTTGAGGTGCTTGTTGAGCGCTGAGCTGGCACAGGCGATTCTTTGTCCCCTTACTGGGCCTTTCATTTTAGATGCGGTAAGCGTAACTTGGTAACAGTGTTTTTTCAGGTATTTAGTAGAATAACATTAATGGAACTATTTAAATCTTAATATTAAAAGTTTGCGGAGCTGAAGATGCACGGATTAGGAAATAGGAAATGTTTGGAGCTGAGGATAATCTTTTTCTGTAGCATCTAAGGTAGATGCTTGGGTGCCCATGGTTGATCGTGTTCCCTGTTGTCCCACTTGCTTATTGCGTGAGGTTGGGGAAACAATTCTGCTTCCCTCCGGTCTCATCTGCCTTATTTGTAAACTCCTTAGGGTAGGGGCTCCCTGTGGCTTTTTACCTGGTATAGCATCAAGTCCATGAAGGATTCATTTTTACACGGCTACTAATAGCCTCCATGAAACTGTGTTTTGTAGTTATCCATTTTACAGTTTCTTAGAAATATTTTACCAAAACTGTTTTAACAGAAAATTGTATTGGGATGTGAGTCTTAACTTTTGGTTTGTTGAAATGAGTGTGGACTAAAATTGGAGTTTATATCTCTATGTGAGGAGAAAGAGTATCTTGTTTTGATGCTATGAACATTATTCTCGTGTCTCTCATGCTTAATATGGCTTCCTTACTGTTAAGTTAATAAAAATTCTATTCCGTTCATATGCTGTATTTTTGATTTATCTTTCTGAGCAAGATTTCTAATGTGCTGTGTAAAAAAGGCTGCAAGTCTACTGTACCTGAGCAAGTACAGAGAAAAACAAACCTTAGCTAGCTTTTATTGTGGAAATAAATTCTTCAGATTCAAAATACATACATACATAGTTGCTTGGAAGACAGTAAAACTCAATAGATTGCAAGGGAGGGTGTTGCTCAGAGCATCCTCAAAGTTCATAGAAACGGTGTTTGTTCTGGGATGAAACTTTTTTTTTTTTTTAAATCAATTCTTTTGAGAACCTTGGAGCAGCTTAAAACATTGCTGGGAAACACAGCATAACCTAATCGGTCGTGGAAATAGTGAAGCCATTTGTAAGGCTGCAAATGGGCATTCCAAATTTAGAGGCTGTAAGTCCATTTTGAGTGATGAATTTTTTGCAAAAGAAGACACTTTGAAGAAGCCTTATGATTTCTTAGGTTTACAGTTTAAGAATATGATTATGCAGTCTCCTGTACATTGGTCAATTAAGCGTTTGGAATGTTATCCGAGTCTTACTTAAAAGTCTTATCTCGAAAGCCTGTTTAAGGAAGTGTTTATTTAGGATTGCAGTTAACTTTTACTTAATCTTACCTTTCTCATATTGCCTGATTAGGAGGGAGAATAATTTCTTAATTCCACATGCCTTAATGAGAACATTTCTTTTGATCTTTCTCTGTTTGCTTTGTCCCTATTACAGTTTCTAATAATCTCTAGTGTTTCAGGTAAGATTACAGTTGAGACTTAAACTCAAATTAATTTAAGAGAAATCTCTGTGTATGACTGGCGGCATGGTTTTAGATATGGCCCCTTAGGGTGACACTTTTGGAAATCTGCACTTCTAGCCAGACTTTTCACAGTGCTCCTTTGAAAGTCTGATCACTTAAGCTCAAGCATCTTAATGCTTAAATCTGAAGTGAAGCACTCTAGACATTCTGGATTTGACTTTTGGCCGCTGAAATCTTTGAGTTCTGTTAGCTTCCGTGCAAATAGTTAACGTGCTGTGTTGTTAACAGCTTTTTGCAGTGAGAAGAAAGATGGAAAGTAATGCAGTTTTACTGGAATCCAAGTCCTCTCCTATCAACCTTCTGAATGAAATGCATCAGCTGCGTCTCCTGGGCCACCTCTGCGACGTGACTGTCAGTGTGGAGTATCAAGGTGTTAGGGCAGAGTTTGTTGCTCACAAGGCTGTATTGGCAGCAACAAGCAAATTTTTCAAGGAGGTTTTCCTTAATGAGAAGGGCATGGATGGCCCAAGGACCAACGTGTTCTTGAATGAGGTCCAGGTTGCTGATTTTGCGTCATTTCTTGAGTTTGTCTACACTGCTAAGGTAGAAGTGGAAGAAGACAGAGTGCAGCGCATGCTAGAAATAGCCGAAAAGCTGAAGTGCTTGGACCTCTCGGAAACCTGCTTTCAGTTAAAGAAGCAGATGCTTGAATCAGTGCTGTTGGAGTTGCAAAACTTCTCTGAATCCCAGAACTCCGAGGAAGAGAGCTCTACCCAGCCAAGCATTTTGCTTGAGTCCAATGCAGCTGCTGTGGCAGAGGCTGACCAGGCAGACTGTCCTCTGGATCCTCCAGATTCCCCAGCAGACAGGCCCGGCAATAGGGTGTCTCCTGAGATGCCGGCTACCAAACCAAAAGAGAAAACGGACAAAAAGAAGGAAATGATGAAGCCTCCTTATACCAAAATCAGAAGGGCAAGTGGGAGACTGGCTGGAAGGAAAGTATTTGTGGAAATCCCAAAGAAGAAATACACGAGGCGGCTGAGAGAGCAGCAGAAGAATGAAGAGGTTGCTGTTGAAGAAAACAGATATCCTCAAGACCAGGATATGTGTGATATGGAGAGGGAGGAGGAGCAAGCAGAGAATGACATCAAACCAGAAAGTGAAGAATGCGATGGCAACTTTGAATCAGAAGAAAACCTGAAAAAATCCGAAGAGGATAAAAAGAAACGAGGCAGTAACTTCAAGTGCAGCACATGCGAGAAGGAATTCCTGTATGAGAAAAGTTTTCTCAAGCACATAAAGCACAGCCATGGCATTGCAGCCGAAATCGTTTATCGGTGTGAAACCTGCAGTCAGACCTTTGCCAACCGGTGCAACCTAAAAAGCCATCAGCGCCATGTCCACAGCAGCGAGCGCCACTTCCCTTGTGAGCTCTGCGGTAAGAAGTTCAAGAGGAAGAAGGACGTCAAGAGGCACATTCTCCAGGTTCATGAGGGTGGTGGGGAGCGTCATCAGTGCCAACAGTGTGGAAAGGGGTTGAGCTCCAAAACTGCCTTGAGGCTCCATGAAAGGACGCATACAGGCGACAAGCCTTATGGGTGCACAGAGTGTGAGGCTAAATTTTCTCAGCCTTCTGCACTTAAAACACACATGAGGTATGAACAGACTTAAGTGGCCTTGTTAGATTCTGGGGGGAGATGCAGAATCGCCTGGAACACACCTTGAGCCTTCAAGTGAAGTGGGGATGTAAAACATGGCTGACTGGAAAGGATCCATATTTCCTTTTTTTCATAGCTTTTTGGGGTTTTCCTGCTTTTCAGGTTAAGGGAGTTGCTATAATTTTCTTTAAGCCAAAGTACAGGTGCGTGGGACAAAACCTGCTGCTGCTGAAGGGCTCAGTTAACTTTTCTCATGGGAGTAGACCCAGTAAGAGTCAATGGGACATTTCGCATGAGAAAAGCAACTCCCATGCTGAATTATTTCTAGGATTGGGGCTAATTTGATGCCTCTTTGTAGTCAATAGAATAATGTTATGCAATAAGTATGAAAATATTCTAAAAAGATTAGAATAATTATTAGAATAATTTCAATTTAATACATTGGCCATGTATTAAATAGAAGAACACCAGATTTGGGTGCTAAGCGTAGAAAACAACTGATATGTGACTAGAAGCAGGCTGACACATCACCAGAGGTGAGTGAAGCACAGAAGGCACCCACGCAGAGCTGATGAAATCAGTTGTAGCACTTATATTGTGGTGAGACTCAAAGGTGGACGTGCAGACGCGTGATCTTGAAAGTTCACACAAGAGTCGTTTTTTATCAAGGTAAAAATACTAGCTAGTAAGGGCTTTAGCCTGCTTTTATCAGTCTAAAAAGCAGTCATCTGCAACCAAAGTTCAGATTATAGCCAGCAAGTAAGCGTGGAGAGGGAGGTTTAAAAGAGATATCCTGAAGAACTAATACTTGGATCCAAAAAGAGAATGCAGGTAGTGTCAGTGTATGCCTAGGTGGCATTTCCTGCAAGGCAGAAGGGTTCGTTAACCACTGCTTTCTTTTACTGCCCCGTTTGAAGTCAGTGGGTTTATTCCCAGTGGTAAAAAGCGCATTGGGAAGCAAACTTCTTCAGGAGTGCTGCTATGATGTTACTGCTGATGCATCTGTACGGCATCTCTCTTTCATCATGTGTCCTTTCCTAACCGCAAGTACTTGCTTTGTGCTGTTTAAAAATTATTTTTTGGCATAAGTGGAGTTTCTTCTCCATTTTGTATCTCTATGACTATTCAGTAAGCTTGTTGAGTGCTGGAAACTCAATGCTGTCCTAACTTGTGTATTGTGACAGTCTGTGGTGAGAATTTCTCATCTCTTTTATATATATTTTTACAGCTGTGCTTCTCCTGTTGGTGTATTGCCATGAAAACTGGCCTGTGTTGGCTGTGTTCCTGTAGCACTATTTAAAAGAGCCCTGATGTGTGCATGGGCTGAAAATTTAAGCTAGAGGAAACTGGAATACTGGTACAGGCGACAATTCTGTACATTGCCCTTCATGTACACACAGCCTTCCCCAGGAGGTCACACTGAAGGCTTGAGGTGACATCAAGAAAACTGACTGTATAAAAGTGGCGTCTTTTCATTCTGTTTCGTGGGTGCCACTCGTTACAGAGTAGTCAGTGACTCTACTTGATGGCCCTGCAAGAGCAGCGTGCCAGGGAACGTGTCACTCATAGTCTGTGTGGAGTGTTTTATTGGTAGCGTCAGCAATATAAAGTATACCTGCTTTGCTTCAGATCCCAAGATGGTTACATTTTTCTTTCAGTCTGTCTATCTGGATACAAGTTTTCTAAACTTTACTCGGTTTTTAACTTTAAAATTTTTGGTTTACCCTAAAGAAATTTCTGGATCTGGGCCTTTATCATGCAGCACAGGCACGATCAATAAAAGCAGCACTGCAGAAACCATAATGCAGAATTTGGCCCAGCTGAAGGTGTTTTTAAAAGACACTAAGTCTTGTGCAGGCGTACAGTCAGAGAGCAGCTGCAAAGTGAAGGTGACTTGCATTGTGCTGTAAAGGAAAAGAGGCATACCTCGGTGCTTTAATGTATTTTCTCATTTCAGAATCCATACTGGTGAAAAACCTTTTGTCTGTGATGAATGTGGTGCCAGGTTCACTCAGAATCACATGCTTATATATCACAAACGATGTCACACAGGTAAGGCTTTCTTTTGCAACATACTACGTATAGGAGGAGGCCTGCTGTGAAACCAGGAGATCTTACTTTTATTCAGAAAATGCTTTTTTGTTGTTGCTTTTTATATAAAATCAGATATTCTCATCTCTAGGTACTGTTTTACTGGGAAAGGTTCCTGTAGGTGGATAGGCAGACAGTGGAGAGAGTAAAAGGAGCTGAGGAAAGAGAAAAAAAAGAGTTCCCATCTGGCTGGGATCCAAGACTTTGGATAGTCTTCAATATCCTAAGATCTGTCATCAATAAAATGTGTAGTTAAATTCTTAAGAGAAGAATGATTTCTCCGTAAGTCTGGAACAGTTAGCCCAAGGAATATAAAACAGCTGTCTTGGCTTATCCTGATCTGCAAAGAAATCTTTTTAAAAGCACATGCCCTTCTCCCAGGTATCTTTTGGGGTATAATTGGTGTTTTGAATTGACCCTTTGTACCACCTGTGAGTTGTGTGTGGTACTTTTGCATCTCTTAATTGACCTGTCTTAAAACGCTCTGCCTCCTGCTGGTAGCCTGTAACTAAATGTGGATAGCAGAAAACATTAAATTACAATGAAATATAATTCCAAGAATGTTTTTCAAGACGCATATAACCAAAATTGGCTGCTTACGGGTGGAAGCCTTTCATCAGAGGCATGCGGCATTGTGTTTGTGATGAGAGTAAACCAGAACACTCCAAAGATGCTGAGAAGAATGCTAGCTGCACATCTCCCTGGGCTTTTCATGTGCTACGTAAAGCTATCAGTGTACTGTTGGATAGGCGTGGTTGCCCTTGCGCTTGGAGGATTTTGTGCAGATTTCTCGCAGGAAAGCTCTGTGCCTTGTGCAGAGATCACTGCTGTCGCTTGGCCTGTTCAGATCCTTTTGTGAGGCTGGCACGTGTTTCATTTGCATCTAATAGCATTCCGTTTTTGCGTGTGATGTTTAATAGCATTCTCAAACACGATGTTGGTTTAATTCTCCTTTTCACTCTTGCCGTAGGGGAAAGGCCTTTTATGTGTGAAACGTGCGGGAAGAGCTTTGCCTCTAAGGAGTACTTGAAACACCATAACAGAATCCATACTGGATCCAAACCGTTCAAATGCGAAGTTTGCTTCAGAACGTTTGCACAGAGGAACTCGCTCTACCAGCATATAAAAGTTCACACAGGTAGGAAGGAGGTGCTCTTTTTGTGTGAAACAAACCGCCACAATTTTTCCCAAGGTTCCTTCCGAGCCTTACCATTCTATGATTCTGTGATTTAAAGATGTAGGCCTCACAGTTGCATATTCGGACAAGGAATTTTTCAACTAGGATTTCCCGTTACTGTAATTCCTGCCCTGCGAGCGCATTTGAATTCTTGAGGCAGTGTTCTCTTTCATCCTCTTCCCTTCTCCTAGTACTCCCTGTGCTTCTCACTGAGTTACGTCAATTCTCTGAAATACTTCCAAGAGCTATGCAGATATTGTTAATAATGCTGCTGCGTTAGTAGTAAGACGATTATTAGTGACCAAAGAACTATGTCCATTTTAACTCTGAGGAATGCACTGCAGAGAGCTGATGTCATTCTTGTCCGCTTGCCCAGCTTTCATGAAGTCCACATTATTCAGCAAAAGCAGTAGGTTGCAAATACTCACGTTACTTTCATCATGTAATAAATGGCTTGCTTACCCAGGGCCACCCCGTAGGAAGTGTCCTTGCCAGGGCCACCCCGTAGGAGGTGTCCTTGCCAATGTTCTTGGTGTTAAAGAAATTCTTGTTCTGTTGCCATGCCTTCCTCTTTCTTTACTTCCTATATCTGTATGTCTAGTGTGTAGCAGGGGGAGCAGGGCACATCAGCATGGCAGTGCTGATGTTAATAGGTTTTTTTCCTGTTCTGGAATGTCATCTCTTTTTGTGACTCCACTTGCGTCTGTTATAAAGTTTTTTGGTGTCCCGTTTTCTGCCTTAGCACAGGAAGGAGTAAACATGTGGCTGTTTCAAAAAGTGCGTGATAGAGTGACTGTAGCAAGACAGTTTGTGATGTATTTGGAGGTAGCCTAGTGGGTACGAGCAGCTCTGGTATTCATGCTCACAGAAAGTACCGTGTAAATAAGAGAGCTTGTATTCTGGGACAGGACTTTAGTTGCTAATGGAAAATACATGTCAAAAATGGGGAGGCTTCAGAAGTCGCACAGATTTATGCAGGCTGTGGGTCTAGCTCTTATTGTGTAAGTATCTGCTTACTTCAGATATGGCAAAATTTACCCAACTGTGAGAACTCTGAAAACATCTTGGTTTGGTTTTTGTTTTTTTTTCTGAAGACGCTTGTGCATGCCTTGTCGTTTCCTGAAGTACAGGGGTTACTTGAGTTCCCCAGTGAGTAACGCACGTAATGCAACTACATCACCCCTTTAATGCTGTGCTCTGCTTTGAGGTGAACGACCCTATTGCTGTGACCAGTGTGGTAAGCAGTTCACGCAGCTGAACGCGCTGCAGCGGCACCATCGAATACACACCGGGGAGAAGCCATTCATGTGCAACGCCTGTGGGCGAACTTTCACCGACAAGTCCACCCTCCGACGGCACACTTCGGTAAGAACCTGTCATCCCACTACCTTGTAGCCCTCGAGCCTTATTCCGTGGCCACATACTGAGCTGTCAACTTCGTCGGGCCTGGAGGGGACTTCTGCCCAGTTTTTGTTGGGTTTAGCACATCGCCCGCCCTCTGACATGGCATTACAATACTCAAATGGTTTGCGTTTAGTCTTGAGTCTGCAGTGAAGCCATTCTTAATCCATTGTGGCATAGCCCATACAGGTCGTGTCTGAGGCCTGTTCAGTCACAGATTTGTTCTGTGACCTCTGAGCGTGTTCCCCGTGCAACTCACAGGTGACAGGAGAATTCAGTTTCTGGGCCAGGCTCTCTGCTGGACTGGTTAGATGCTTTATGAAAACAGGAAGCTCACCAGGGACACAGATTAGTGCATGGCTGTATACTTGACCTAGTTTTGGAATAGCTATGTGAGATGAAAAGAGAGACCTTTTCTACCAGCAGCAGGTACGGAGCTGGATCCAAGCTTTTGCCTCCCGGACAGTCATCATATGTTCAACCTTCTGGTTTTGGGTGGGTTTTTTTTCAGATACATGATAAAAACACACCCTGGAAGTCCTTCCTTGTCATTGTTGAAGGAGCATCTAAGAACGACGAAGGTCACAAAACAGAGCTCCCTGATGAAGAATATGATGTCTCACCTAAAATACCAGAGAAGCTGCTGTCTTTCTCTGAAAATGGCCACTATCAAAACTTGACTGCTGTCCCGGGGAGTGTGACTGCACTGCATGACAACGGTTCTGCCACAGGAACAGACTGTAAGTCAGATGGGACTCCGGGACCCCAGGAAGCCCTTATAGCTACCACTTTAAGTGAGCTGACAGTGCTGCACACACAGACAGACTCTATTCAGCCACAGCTTCACGCTTTGGTGAATATGGAATAATTGGGTATTTACAAGTCCGGTTTAAGCTGCACCCTTTGTATAGTTATTTGACTTTGCCAATAACCTGCTGAGGGAATTAGGAGAAGCTATAACAAGGAAGCAGGGCTAGATATTAAAGACGTGCACTGGATTTCCAGAATTTCCTCGAAAAATTCATATCCACCTCCAATGTGTACAGCTCCATCTCCTGATGGTAGGGCAGAGTAACACCACAACAGGGTGGTAGAGGAGGCAGAAGTCCTAGTAAGTTTATTCCCTGCGAATAAAAGGGTGTAGTTCAGCCTGTTTGCTCTGGCTGGCCTGCAGTGAAAGTAAGTACCTACATTCAGATAGGTTATAAAGAAGGTGCGAGTTTGATTTGCAGTTGATTTGGTGACACACTGTACAATCAAGAGAAATGATGTTGTGTTTCTCGGCCTAGTAGCTTAGTGAAACTAATTGCGTTTTCCCTAGTGGAAATTCATACACTAAAAAAATATTACTAACTTGCTTTTCAGGAAATGTTGGTTTCTCTCTGCTTTTGCCAAAGATCCAAGCAGTGAGCCACCTCACTCCTTGGGAATATAAGTGGGAGCAAGCTTTGGAAAGATCAGGAGTTTCATTCCAGGAGTTTTCACGGAATTTTTCAGAGTTGGAAGGGACCTCTAGAGATCATCTAGTCCAACTCCCCTGCTAAAGCAGGATTGCCCAGAGCACATTACTCGGGACTGCATCCAGGCGGGTCTTGAAAGTCTCCAGAGAAGGGGACTCCACAACCTCCCTGGGCAGCCTGTTCCAGTGCTCCGTCACCCTCACCGTAAAGAAGTTTTTTCTCATATTTGATTGGAACTTCCTGTGTTCCAGCTTGTGCCCATTACCCTCGTCCTGTTACTGGGAACCACTGAAAAGAGTCTGGCTCCATCCTCCTTTAGATACTTGTAAACATTAATAAGGTCCCCCCTCAGCCTTCTCTTCTCCAGACTAAAGAGTCCCAGCTCTCTCAGCCTTTCCTCATGAGGGAGATGCTCCAGTCCCTCAATCATCTTTGTGTCCCTACGCTGGACTCTCTCCAGTAGTCCCTTGTCTCTCTTGAACTGGGGAGCCCAGAACTGGACACAGTATTCCAGTTGTGGCCTCACCAGTGCAGAGCAGAGGGGGAGGATGACCTCCCTCGACCTGCTGGCCACACTCTTCCCTATGCAGCCCAGAATTCCGTTGGCCTTCTTGGCAACAAGGGCACATTGCTGGCTCACGGATAATTTACTGTCTACCGAGACCCCAGGATCCTTTTCTTCAGAGCTGCTTTCCAGCAGGTCCACCCCTAACCTCTACTGGTGCCTGACATTCTTCCTTCCCAGGTGCAGGACCCTACACTTGTCCTTGCTGAACCTCATTAGGTTCTTCTCTGCCCAGCTCTCCAGCCTGTCTAGGTCACGCTGGATGGCAGCACGGCCCTCTGGGGTGTCAGCCGCCCCCCCCAGTTTGGTATCGTCAGCGACCTTGCTGAGCATACACTCTGTCCCCTCGTCCAGGTCACCGATGAATACGTTAAACAATACTGGTCCAAGTATTGACCCCTGGGGGACACCACTGGTTACAGGCCTCCCACTCGACCCTGCTCCATTAATCACAACCCTCTGAGTCCTGTTGCGAAAGGGGCAAGATTCTCTAGTTGCAAAAGGGGCAAGTAGGAGCCGAGAGCTCTATCCGTACAGGTGGTGGTGTTATTTTTTACATTTCAGCAAAACCTGGTGCAGTTTGACACTCGTATTCAGTCTTCATCTTCTAGCTGCTCCAGCTTAACGTAGAGCTTGGCAATTAAGAGACCAAAACCTCTCTTGGACAAATGTCTATGAAAAGTAGTACTTCAGCTATGCTGGAAAAGCTAGCGTAGAAAGACAGCTTATTGCCATTTTCCTCTTAACTTCTATCTATCTAAGCTGTTTTCTGCTGGTCCATGTAGGTCAGCGATGCTCTTTTCTCCACCGTAACTCAAACACCGCTGTTGCTCCGAACTGCGTGCTTACTTTTAAATTAAATAATACTCTGGTGGGAAAAGTTAATTACTGCTTTGCTGTCAAGTTGCTCCAGCTAATTCCACCAGTAGCGCGAGAGTCTCTGCAGGTAAATTCAGTTACAAACAGGAGGCAGTCAGTCATTATGGCTAATGGCATAAAAAGATGCGAATAAGTGAAAAATGTACTGGACTATTCAAGGGATTTAGGCCTTTAGGTGAATATTTTGTAAGACTGTGTTGGAATCTGCATGGCAGTTTTAGGCTGGTGTCTGTTTAACTTTCCTCAGTGAGGTGTTAAGTGGCAGGCCTTAAGAACACAAGTGATGAATAAACTTACAGTTCAAAGGTTTTTTTCCGATTAGCATCTGCTGCTAAATTTTGGGGGAATAACCCTGGCAATGCGCTTTTTTTTTGCTTGCTTTAAATAAGGAAATGTGACAAAGTGAGCAGAGGGACTAAGGGGCCCAAGTATGACTTGCTGTTCAGCCCACGCTCCAAAACTGCAACTTCGCACATCCCAGCACCACCAGTCGCTATGAGAATCACGCCTCTGGTTGGGCTTTTCTTACCAAGACGGACAGAGCTTTCCGTCATCTCTCCTGCCCTTCCCCAGGGAGTACATCCCCTCCTCATTCTCCCCCCTCACATCTAGTTGCTGGGAAAGCTGTTGCACAGGGACGCCTGCGTTTCTGTCCGGGGGAAGCATTTTCTGTGTTTCCTGAAGCTCTGGCACCTTTGCTAACAGGGAAGCTGAGCTGGAAGGAGAAAGTTACTTTGGTTGCCTTCAGCTTAACCTCACTGGAGCACTTGGGAGGGTTTGGCCTATTTTCCCTGCGCAGGGAAGGAACCTTTGAAATAGCTGGCACTGAGGAAGAAACACCTGACAGGGGTGACTTGTGGGTTTGGGGGCAGCTGTGAATCAACAGCAACTTGCTGGTAATGGTTAACTCTTCAAACTCAGGACCAGATTCACAGTGCCACTCCGTAAAAACCTGGAGCTCTTCTGATGAATTCTTCTGGTTTGCTTTTCTGTTTCTCTTTATTTTACTATTAATGTAGTATTTCAACAGAAACTTTCTCAGCTGAAGCTGTGAGAAAAACTTTCTGAAAGATTGCATTAGCGTAAAGGTAAGCACAATCAAGCCTTGTTAAGGCCCGTTCTAAGGCTTAGTGGTTGGCAAAGCAATAAAGATACCCAAACTGTGGCACAGAGCTATTTTTGAACCTTAAAGGGATGTCCGACGTGTTACCGTGGAATCATAACTTAATCTATAGAAAGGGAATTTTTTTTTTTAAAAGAGAACATTTCCAAGACATTATATTTGAAATATTTATTCACGCACGACGTTCCCGTTGAAGCTCAGTATTCCCAATGACCAATGTAAAGAGTTTGTAGATATATTTAAAGTCTAAGCATTAGTACCTGTAGCCAGGGAAAACTTTTGTACTCCATGAATGTACGGAAGTGAGTTACTCGTATGAACTGTTCTTATTAAAATATTGAAGTCTTAAGACTGACCCTTCCAGTGACTTGGTTATCGTAATCAGATGTTGTTTCTGTACCCTCCGCGTACTGCTGTGAATGCACAAAGACTGGGTTAAGTCCTAACTCATCTCTGCCGCAGGCCTGGAGCTTCTTCCTCAGACCCTGCGAGAGATGCCCTGCTGCCCCAGAGTGACAATCCAGCACTCCGGCAGCCTGGGCTACGCCTCATCTTTCCACGAGTTGGGAACGGTTTTTCTTTAGCTAGGCACGAAGAAACGCTCCTCAAAAACCAGGGAGTGTGACACTTCAGGACATTCCCGTGTCCTACAGGTGATCCAGCGTACAACAAGCAGTGAAGCGGCATGGCAGTCGCTGTGAAATGCTCAGCTGGTGCTTTCCTGTGTGAGTATTCACCTCAACAGGTCACCGGAGCGACTGAAAGGCAGCACTGTGCATGCCGCCTTTTATCATCACACCCTGCGGCTTTACGTCAGGCGCTAGCTTTTTGCCTGCCTTTTTGCCTTTCCCAGGAAAGAACACTTATCACGACTTAACATTCATGATTTTCACTTTATTAATGTATGGATTCACACAAAACATTATATTCTTGCTAAGGCCATTTCATTAATAAGTTTTCATAGTACAGAGTTGTGTACTGGGGGGGGGGAAATACAGCGGAGTGGCAGATTGTCATTTCAAAACGGTCACAATTTACCACTGATACACTGGAGGACATGCTGTAGCCTACTTAGAAAGAATTAACATTTGTATTTTAATGATATTAATCCAGAGCGTAGTAACAGACCACACAACCCCATGGGTACGGTCTTCTGGTCCACCAGCTCCATATGCATCTTATCACAACTGTGCATAATACCGACGACTGGAAAAGTGAACAAAAAAAAGGCATAAAATGCTCGCCTCGGTTCTGTGTGATGCTAGGAAAAGTAAACCTCACAGGCCTGTGTTTCCCCTGCCCGAGGCTCAAAGGCGTTGGCTATAAATCAAGACAAAAACTCGCAATACGATGGGTCTTTGCTCACTAACGAAACAGGTGAGTTAAAATCTGTTCCAACCCCATCCTTTTAGCACAGGTAAGTTCGGCAGCAGTTACATCTTTGGGCCCTCTCGTCCAAACGGAGAGCACGCCTGCGGCTAATCCAGCTTTGGCAATCAGATTACCTACCTGCCGCGCTAGCTGCTTCCCAGACCCGGTATTTTCTCTGCCTAGTGGAGGTGGCACAAGCACGTGAAGGACGCTGGTACGGGAACAGGACACCCTCAGAAAGCGTCAGCTGGTCCTTGTGCCTGATGAGCTGAGGTGCGCACCCATCCCTCAGAGCCTCTCGGGTGGACCCAGGCCAGGACCACAACCTAAATGGAATTTAAAGCATCTCTTTGCCAGGTTTGTGGAAAGACGTATGCGATACGTGGTGGTCTAAGGTAAAGCGATGGGTTTGTTGCGGACAGAGGTTGATCACGAGCAGTAGCTTTAAAAACACATCCGAGAAGTGAAGAAACTGAAGTCGCCTGGAAGAACAAGCAACGTCCATCCAGGCTTTTTTAATGCGCTCGCCTTGCCAGTTCTGCACAGCTTTTCTTTCAAGTTACAAGGCAGAGACTAGTCTATGGAAAATAAGTGACCAGTCCGAGCAGTTAGAGGAGAAAAAAAAAAAAACAAGTTGGCATGGAGCAGGAGCCTATTTTGCTTTTCTTTTTCATAAGCCAGTGGTAGAGCTAAAGTACCACTTTAACGGAACTAAACCCCTTACACCAATAAGCCAAGCCGTGTTTGCCGTTTGCCTCAACTATCTCGATTTAAAGCAAACTGAAGAGAAGCGCAAAAGCCGGCGTTTTGGTTGCCAGAGACAATCGTTTCACCACGAGAAACGAGGGCCCGAGCCCACGCTGGGCAGCAGTGCCCACCCAAGCTGCCTGCCGGGGGCTACTGCGCTATTCCTGCGCTGGCTATGGAAAAAAGGACCCGCTTAAACAGCGGTCGTGCCAAATAAAGCAATTACTTTAATTAATTTTCCGTTCTTTACGTGTCAGTAGCGCAGCTGAAAATCGCTTCGTTAACAGAGAAATACTGACAACTGGCAAATTGCATAGGATTCCCCAGTCGTCCTTAATGTATAGACGTGGACTAGCAGGTAGGTGGCTTAATCGCCTCCGGTTAAACAGAGCATTGCACGGAAGAGCCCTGGGGGCAGACGTTTTAAAACACATTTCTAAAATTACCGCAGGAGGTTTTTAAACGTGTCTACGCCTTTTCAAAGCAAGCGCCATTCATCTGTCACCCAGACGACTAAAACAAGGTTTCTGTACAACATCAAGGCTCGGGCGACGCCTTCGTACGTCACAAGAACGAGGCGGCGTTGCCAACAGCGGAGAGGGCAGAAACTAAGGGGTACCGCCCGGCACGCACAGAAGACCTCCAGAAGAGACAGCAGCAGGAATTCGCGTAAATGAAAAGTTAGAAAAATAGATTATTACTCGGGTCACGTCATCTTGAGGGGTAGGAGGGATGGGATGCACCACAAAATAAAGTTAAGTGGAAAAATAGATCCAAGAAAATATAGAAGAACCTTACATTTTATATTTAAGATCTGAAATACAAAATACACCATTAACTGTGTCTACTAGCGACGACTTTGGGGGGCTGACGCCAATCTAAGCGGTCCTATCCCCTAACGCGTGATGCTTTCAGCACTAGGTCGTGAAGTATTCTGTATCTACACGTGCGCACGTGTAGCTGCGTAGGATGTATGCACACACATGCGCGCTGTCTATGAGAGTCACAAAGCCTTTCACTAGCACCATTGGAAAAGCTCAACCCTTTTTTCAAAAAAAAAAAAAAAAAAAAACAACCAAAGAAAAACAACAAAACACCAACAAACCAACAAGGTCCAAGCGCATCTGACAGAGGTCCATTTAGAAACAGAAAATGGTAACAACACAGCAACAGCTCAGAAGCAATTATTTGTCCTGCACTGGCGTGGACAAAATATTCACATGCTGGAATCAATGGTACTGAGCCTTAAGACACAACAGCAGGGAAAAAATAGTGGCGGCCAGTGCGGACTTTAGGTTCACAGCTAACAAAACCAAGAAAGGGCTTCTGCCAGAAGGGCTTCTTTCGCCTCCAAAAGATCTGCCAGTGATACCCAGAGCATCGCCTCTCATCTACCCACGTTGTCACGACAAAGAGCAGGATACTAAAGAAACAACACAAGTCATTGGATTTGTAAGCAACAGAATCAAGCTAGGTATTTTATCACGTATCCCACAGTGGTCCTTGGCTGTTAACACAAGAACAGATTGCTTAGGCTGCATGCCACAAATACCACGAATGATTCACTTCAGGTCCCCGTCTCCTTCTCCTTGGATCGACTTTTTGATGCGAAGCAACATGGTTGTAAGCCACTGATCCAACCGCGATATCGAATCGAATTCTTTAACCTATTAGGAAAAAAAAACAAACGGTTCGAGATATTAGGAAGCAAATGAGACTGCTGCAAAAGAAGCATTCTGCAGCACTTGAAGTACCCATCTTTTAAAATTTCCGGTCTTCCCAGAAGAAAAAGAGGTAAAATAGAATAAAAACGTTATCTATCCAAAAATCACACAGAGCGCTTTAAGCGCACTGTTAAAACACAGAAGGGAGCTGGAGCAAAACCAGGCAGGACCTTTACTTGACTCTCAATGATAAACTAATCATTTTAAAGTATTGAGTTTGGGACTCGCTAGAGCACGGGCTGGAAGCAACTCTGATAAACGCCCCTCTCTCCTGCGGGTCGTTTCACGGCAGGACGGTTCAGCCGTGAAGCACCCGGTGTTTCGCCCCAGCAGACTCAGCGGCAGCACGTGGAGCTCGGGCAACCAGTTACCCAGCATTTAACAGCACGCGCACCCCAAAAAGATTTAAAAAAAAAAAAAAAAAAAAAAAAAAAAAAAGGAACAACCAGCCATCCGTGAGCACGCCTTAGCGAATTTGTGACTACTTACTGCCTCGGTGTACGCCTCGCAGTTTTGCTCCTCATGGGCTTCCAGCAGTTTCTAGGAAAACACCATGAAAAATTTGAAAAGAACCTGTTATCACATGTTCCTGATGCGCGGGCATCTCGTCCCTCCCCAGGAGAGAGGGGACCTCTGCAGCCACACAGCGGGGCACCCACGTGTCCAGCAGCGGCACCTTTGACAACCTAGTCAAACCACCCGCCGTGAACACAGAAATAGGTTTGGTTTTTTTTTTTTTTAAGTTAGCCAGAATAATCATCGTTCTGCCACTGCTACTTCCATAGGTGCGGTACAAACCCACCGCAAAGTGAAGCCTGATGCCCTCTAAAACATTTGGCTAAATGACCGCATCTACAGCGAGGGGAAAAAGCACAAAGGAAGGGGCAGTACGCGTTTTCAAGCATGACTATTGTTTTAATACTGGCGTTACTCACTTTCAATAGCTTGCACTCCCGGGAATCTGTGAACGCTGGGAACATTTCTTCGTATTTCTCAAGCGCAAGCTGAAAGAGAGCAGGTAACCCTTACATTTCGTTTCACGCCAAACCGCTTGGCTTTTTATTTCAGTTTTTGCCTTCGAGTCCTAAAACCGCACAGAGAGCTTGGGAAAGTATTCACAGTGAATCCAATTCGACGCTCTGGCACCTCTAGCTTCAGTCCGTGCAGCCGCCGGACAAATCCCTGCGCACGCAAGAACGGGTCCCAGATGGCAAAAGGCTGACGAAGAGGGATGCAGAAAGTTTGGGATAACCGCCCTGAGCCCACTGACCTTTGCGTTCAGCTCATCCACGATGAAGTGGCACAGAGCGGCTTTGAAGAAATACTCTTTCGCGCTATACTTCAGCAAAGGATTATCCATCGTGTTTGTTCCGACCTAGGCATAAAAAGCTATTGTTAGAATCGGGCAAGAAAACCACATCATTAAGAACCGAATTAAAAACAGGACAGCTGATTAAAATGACACACAGCGCCACAATGCGAATAAAGACCACACGGAAAAAAAAAAAAAAAAAGCCGGCGTCCGTACAAAAAGCTTTTGGGAAACCAGGCAGATTTTAAAGGAATCCCAGGTGAGGTCAGAAACCCGCAGGCAGCTGCGAGAGCGCATCCACCCAGCCCGTCCTCCCGGGGAGCCACCGCACCCGTCCGGGGTACCACGCTGGTCCCTCACTGCGTTCTGTCTGACGCAGGAAAGGGAAAGCGAGTCGACTCGGTGAAAACCCGCTCCAATATTCACCCTCCGGAAGCAGAAAAGCGGAACTGCAAGTATTCCCAGGTAAACACCTGGTACAAAAGGCAGAGCGATCGAGTTCACAAAACTGGGAGGAAACTTCCCGCCAAACAGATTTGTGAATACGATCAAAAGCGTAATTATAGATTTCCTTCCCCCTGCTTTCCCCAGCCTTTCTCTAGAAACCAGAGAATTCAGGGGGAAAATCGCCTTTAGTAAGTTAAAGCAACTCTTGAAAGCGAAGGAGGAAACCATGCCTCGTCATCAGCCCCAAAATAAGAGCAGGAGCTTCTCGGCCAGGGCAATTTTGGGAGACCGACACACTGACCCACTTTCAAGAAATTTTCGCCCCATCGGACGAAGCACGTGTCCTCACCTGCTCGTAGATTTCTATCGCCTTCTGGTACTGCTCCAGCTGCGCGGCGTAAGCAGCCACCTTCAGCAGACACTTGTTGGCTGAGCTACAATCAATTACCAGCGTTAAAGTAAGTAATTGCGTCCCGGGGAAACACAAACCCATGCCCTGGTACCTCCAAGCGCTACCTGTACTGCTTAGCGTATATAAAAGTGGGACCCAGAAGCTGCAAATTAAGGGAATTTGCTTTCCAACAGCCAAAATGAAAACACGCGGAAAGGCACGAAGCCCTTCAACTCGGCACAGAGTGTTCAATTGCTCCGTGCTTTGTCTGCACCCCAAACGGGCATCCCCAACCAGACCAGCCTGCACGCAGGACGAGAACCTTAAACAGAAACCTATCGAAGTAGGACTTGGGCATCCCACCAAAGGACATTTTAGAAGAAGCCGGCAGGTGAAATGTGGGACACCTAAAACAAATCCCCGTCTCCGGACCTTCCCTGCTGGGGACTCTTTTACAAAGACCACTTGCCTGTTAGACTCCTCTCCTTTGTAATAGTCTGCGGCCTGCTCGTAGTGTGCGATCGCCTAGGGACAGAAACATTGCTCTTTCAGTGCCACTTTTGAAGTACAATTTTTGGTCAGAGCAGTGTACAGCGACCGCCTTCACAGCGGCTTTTCCATTCCACCCACACAGGGAGCAGGGCCGCAGCGCGCTGCGGGGTTTCCGGTGGAGCGAGGAGCTGCCCTTGGAAATTTTGACCGTGAACTTGTTAAGTGGCCCAAACTCCAGTGCAGCTTTAACACAGGTGACGCTAATTTTGAGGTAATGACGACGAATGCTTATAATCACGGTGCGACAAGGCTTCTGCCAGGTTACCCACAATGGAATAACGGCATAACAGAACAGCCCTGGCATAGCAGCGCTTGATTTACGTGGGGCTGCAAGCGGAGAGGCAACACTGAAGTCGTTAACAGAGATAGATGGGATCCGATGAAGTGGAGCTGAGGAAGTAAATGATTGTCTAGAAAAATAATATCTAGAAACCATACGGTTTTGTTCTGCAAACTTCAAGCAGAAGAGTTGCAGCCAGTTGAGCTGCTGCAGGATTCCTGCTCGGGGCCCTTGGTTATGGGAACGAGAGAGGGCCAGCGCTCAAGCGTGAACCAGAAGTAACAGCGGCTTCCTTTGGGCGCCTCAGAAAATAGCTATAAAACTGCCCCATAACCTCCCAAAGTGCTTTTCAGATGGGAAAAACCACCACTTCAGTCGAGAACGTTTCTCACCTGGGCGTTTTGCCAGCGCTGCCATGCTGCTGCTCAGCAGAGCGGCACACCAAAGAGCTGGGGCTGCCCCGTGAGACACCCGCGCTGGGAAAAATCATCGGTCACCCCGTTAACGCTAACTTCAAGTTACGGGTGACTTGCACCTACGTAAAGAACTGGAGTGCTGTGTCCAGCGCTGGAGCCCTCAGCACAAGAAGGACATGGACCTGTTGGAGCGGGTCCAGAGGAGGGCCACAAAGATGATGCGAGGTCTGGAGCACCTCTGCTATGAGGACAGGCTGAGAGAGTTGGGGTTGTTCAGCCTGGAGAAGAGAAGGCTCCGGGGAGACCTTGTAGTGGTCTTCAAGTACCTGAGGGGGGCTACAAGAAAGCTGGGGAGGGGCTGTTTGCAAGGGCATGTAGCGATAGGACGAGGGGCAATGGCTTTAAACTAGAGCAGGGCAGGTTTAGATTAGACATTCGGAAGAAGTTCTTTACAGTGAGGGTGGTGAGACCCTGGAACAGGCTGCCCAGAGAGGTGGTGGAGGCCCCATCCCTGGAGACATTCAAGGCCAGGCCTGATGAGGCTCTGAGCAACCTGATCTAGTTAAAGATGTCCCTGCTTACTGCAAGGGGGTTGGATTAGATGACCTTCAAAGGTCCCTTCCAACCCAACACGTTCTGTGAGTCTAGAGAAGCCTGGTGCTGGATGGGAGATGGGTTTTATCGGCCACGCTGAGCTCAGCGTTGCTCTGGCCAGGGAAGGGAATGCAGTCACCGCTGCAGCACCTGCAAAGCAGTACCGGCAGCGCCCGGCATCCTCACCTTTTCAATGTCTACCAGCTCGGCCTCGTAGATCTCCGCAATGGTGATGTGGTGCTTGGCAGCAATAGTGAATCGTCCCTAGAGAAGGCAGAGGTTGCAGGTGAGATGGGGGCTCCCCCTCCGCCCAGCACACACAGCATTTACCGAGCTGCATCT
The DNA here is from genome assembly GCF_963924245.1 of Chroicocephalus ridibundus. Taxonomy (NCBI): domain Eukaryota; kingdom Metazoa; phylum Chordata; class Aves; order Charadriiformes; family Laridae; genus Chroicocephalus; species Chroicocephalus ridibundus. Next base: position 10,253,373 of record NC_086286.1, on the reverse strand, counting down.
CTTACAAGCACATCGGTCCACGAGCTGCCAGTGCAGCTTCTTACCATGTCGGTGTAGATATCGATAGCTGCATTTAAGCAGTTGATGGCCTCTGCAGCATGAGTGTTCAGGAAAAACAACAAAGTCAGCCAGCACGTCAGACTTCCCAGCCCAAGATCTTCCCCTCCCCCTCCAAAAATCAGATCCTGGTAACATTTCTCTTCATCAGATCGCAAACCAGCTTCTTCAATAAACACCCGCCCGCACGTGTATGTGTGTACGTACCTCTGGAACAACCCAACGTGGCATTTTCAACCCCTAAGACCTACAGATGTCGCATCCCCCGCATTTTTTGCACCTGCACGTCTAATTCTGATTCGCCCACCCCAAACAACCCGCACCCCACCGCCAGCCCTGCCGATTCACCCGGGCAAAAACTCTGGCACTGAAAGGTAACAGTCAAAAATTAGGACGGGCAAAATATAAATGACTCATACCCCAGGTTTGTCGGGCTGCATCCTCACAGCAAAATTCAAAATACCGATCTCATAAACACGCAGAGACTGACATTTTTCTAGGAAATCTGAGGGTCTGACAATTATAAAACTGTTACCTGCCCTGAGATAGTGCCCTCAGCCCCCCGGCACCGGAAAGCACGGTGAAGACTGGCGGGTTGGTTGGCGTGCTTCCAAACGCCCAGCTAGGGTAATGGGAATCAGAGGCCTTCCACACAACCGCAACCCTGCTCTTTACGACCAGGTTTAAAGAATCCAGACCCTTTATCCTCATCCCATCGAAAGTCAGCCTGTTTTCTTCCCTGGGAGGATGCTGGAGCTGAGGGCAGGGATCCCACTGCGATCCAGACCTGAGACCTGCCTTAAGTACTCCTTCAGAAGTGAGCACGTCTCCAAAAGTCAAGCTAAAGCAGGACGGAAGCTGCCTAGGGGCAGCGCTGCACAACCAACGCGCTGCAGCCTACCAAAGCTCAGCGAAGGCTTTGGTACAGCCAAAGCACCGGAGACCGCCTCGAGATAACACCCCTGCGCGTGCCAGTCCACGCGGCAGACCAAGATGATGCTGACTATCTTGCATCATCTGAAGGACTGCTTTGGCGCAGCAGAAGTGCAGGAGGTATCATGGCTTTTGAAGAGCGTGCAGTGAGGATCCACAGCCCCGCGGAGCTGGCAACTACCGAAAGCCTCAGCACGCCACCTCCTCCGCTGCTAGGCAGCTTTGCAAGAAACGATCCCAGCTTTCGCTCCCCTTACCTTGCGGGTCCGCTTTTTTGTAGGCATTCCCAGCGTCCACGAAGCTGGTGGCCGAGTCGTGTTTGCTCTGCAGCTGCATGTGCAGCTTGGCCGCCTGACAAAACGCGTTTCCTGCAGCTGGAAGAGAAGTGCACGCTGACCCCATGTACCCCTCCAACCTAGCAATGAGCGGGATCGATGCAAAACAGCAAAGCTGTCGTTCCCAGGACCCAGAGAGGTCGAGAGATGCAACAACCCCAAACTGCGTCCAGGAGCTGCTCATCTGCCGGCGGTTGAGCCCGTCCCCACAGGGCGCAGTGGACCTGCAGGCTCATCCTTGGCAGCGCGTGTTCATCCTCACTGGGTGCGCCCTGCATCTACTGCATCAGCAAGGGGGATCCCTTGGATCTCGAAATCCATCCGATTTGATGTCTCACCCCGAGGTATTTCCTTGCTGATGAGCAAACCCAGGCCAGCACCCCTTCAGCAGGCTTCCCTGCAGAATTACGAGCTTTCGTTTTAAAACGGTCGACTGCACCCAGGCTAATTTAACATCAGGAACACGCAGGGCACCCTCCTTTGCCCACTCTCCCAATACTTAAATCGTCGCAGGGCCAGGCAAAGCAGAGGAATTGCATCACCACAGGGACCATCCCCATGGAAACAGCCTGGGATGGAAAACTCCGCTGCGATAATTCGCAGCGGAAGATGCTCGGGCACTCGTGGGTCACCCCGGCATCAGCCACCCTCCGCCCAGCCCCTTCAACAGCGGGGGCTGTACTCACCGCTCCAGTTTTTGGCGATCTTGAACATGTTGGCAGCCCTGGTGTACATTTCGCAGGCTTCCTCCACCCTGGTGTTGCCCCTGAAATGCAGTGAGAGAGCCCCTAACACCGTGCTGGTACGAAACGCTGCCCCTGAAATGGGGGCTGAAAGCTGAACTAGAGCTTGGTGTGTTGCACGGCCCCTCTGGGCTTGATGAGGCCGATCACCCTCATTTTAAAATGCAGGGTGAGCATCACGCTGCCTGGGGAGGGGACATCTGGATTTGGGGGACCGGCACCCTCCCCCCCAACTCTCAGCAGAGCCTCTCCGGAGGGGTACCAGCTCATTACCAACACACTGTGGAGGTGGGGAAAAATTTGGCTAGTGCCTAACAGAATCCCCCCCCAAGCCCCCCCGGCAAACAGGGAGCAGGTGGAGGAGGCAGGCGTCGAATAACTGAGGCCTGGCTAGAAGGGGGAGGCAGAGTTTTTCATTGCGTAAAGCAGGGAGAGGAAAGCAAGCAAAACCCACTCCTGAAACGGCAGCTTGGGGTTTTGGCAAGTTCCTGAAGAGTTTGGAGAGCCTGAGGCAAGCCCCCATCCGCTCTTTGACTTGAGTCCCTCCTTTTTGGGTGGGAGCAGACGGCTCCTAAAAGTCTCACGAGACGCTCAGCAAAAATACCCGCAAAAAAACAAACTCCAGTAGGCGACAAACTACTGCATCGTTTAGTGAACATAAAGCAAAAACGAAGAGACGCCAGGCAACTTGCTGCTTGTGTAACACGCACACAGGCGCACACTCGTCAGGTCCCAAGAAATAAACCTCAGAGACCAAGCCCCGACTCGCCGGTGGGTTTTCACCTCTACGTCTCCTGGTACGGAAGACAAAGCAAGAGAACAGCTCAACCCAAGTCTTAACTGATGGGGTTTAGTAGCATAACTCGGCTCCCCAAACCGGATGATTAACGATTAACTTATTTTGAGAGAGGAGTTAAATATTTTAGCTAATTAAACACAGATTTCTTCAGGGACTTATGGCTACAAGCTCATTACTGCCCTCCGTAGCACACAGTCCTGCTGGCCCTGGAAAGGGCTGGAGCACAGGAGGTGACAACGTTTATTATCGCCTTTTTTTTTTCTCTCCCCCCCCCCCCCCCCCGCCCTTCCTTCTTCTGGCAGCTGACCACATTTCATTTCTAAGCACAGGCGTTTTTTTTTTTTTTTTGGACCGCTGTTTCTTGCTCTTGAAAGCTGCCTTTTGCGTGAACTAAAGCCAAAGGAGGCAGCGCGAGGTAACGCTACACCCTGCCAGACGTCCAAAACCAGGTGGTTTTCAGCCTTTTTAATCTCAATTAAAAAATAGAGAAAGAAAAAAAAAAAAAAAGCACTTGTGTGCAAGCTAATGGAGCTCTTCAGGAAAAAGCCCGGCTGTCGATAACGCTTTTGGCTGGGCACTCAGCGGCCTGGGCACCCCCTTTCACCAGGAGGATGCCGAGAGCAAAGTCACCCACCATTCCATTTTAAAAGCGATTTTTCTTGCATCTATTTTTAGCCCAAGAAAATGAGAAATTTGCCTCTCGAAATCTCTGCCGGTTCACTCCAAGGATTTTCAGCAATTTTGCCGGCCGGATTACGCCCCTGGAGCACGCCCTTCCCGATTAATCTGCCAGAGGCTGGGCAGGAATTTATTTTTAAAACTTCTGCTTTTAGGGCCGCAGTCACTAGATTTTTCCAGGCTGTTGTTTAGAAACATCAAGGCCTCCATGGGAGCATCACTCCATAAATGCTCTTTCCTTAAAAATAAAAAAAAAAAAAAAAAAAAAAAGCCGAGATTTAAGTGACTGAAACTGCTAGTTTTCCAAAACCCTTCTGGGGACGGCTCTCGTACCCCCAGGAATATCTACTTTTAAAAAAAGAAAAAAAAAAAAAAGACCTAGTATAAAGGAAGCTTTACCGTTTTCTAGGGGTATTGCCCCTTCGAGCAAGCCCATCCCCTCCGGAGGGTCTCTTTGGCAGAGAGCCAAAGGCTCGGTCCCGTGTCTCCGCTGGGCAGAAAATCATCTGTAAGACCCCGAGCTTGGCCCAACCACCCCCGCGGGGCTGCAAAAAAAGCCTCAAGGAGGATGTGGGGGGGCTTCAAGCCTTGCCCTGGCACCGCTCGCAGCAGCCCGAGCAGAGCCCGTGGGGGAGGATGCTCCCCGGGATAAGGGGAGAGGCCAGCCCTTGCCAGGGCGAACCCCGGTGATGCCGCGGCCCCGAGAGGATTACCAGCGGTGAGTCCCCACCGGGATAAATCCGGGATGAGCGCAGCTGCCATGAAGCCGGACCTGGGGATGCCCCCCCACACACACACACACAGAGCAGGTTGAACGCAGGGAGGGGGGCACAGGCAGGCGCCCCGAGCTGCAGAGGCCGAGCGGGCTCATCACACCGCTGTGCCCGTGCGAGCTGCAGGGGAGGCAGCACCCAGGGGGGGCTGCTGGAGCGCCACCGGCCGCGCTCACCCCTGCTACCCTCCGGGGGGGGGGTGTGGGGTGTGTGTTTCCCTCCACCCCACCCGCCCCCCTCAATGCCCTGACACAGCCCACCCGCTGTGGAGGCCAAGGGAGACCCTCACCTACGCCGGGGGCGGAGCCAGGCGGCGGGGACGGGAGCTGCGGGCTCTCACGCACAGGGCTCGGCTCCCTCCCGCACCCCCCCGGCCCCTTCCGCGCCCCACGGCGAGCCCCGCGTTTTGCGCGCCGTGCTCCCCACACGCCCCCGCTCTTGCAACCCCTCCCTCCGCGCGCACCCCGCTTTGTAATCCGGGCGTCCCCCGCGGCGGCTCCCTCCCGCCCCGCTCACCCGAAGAGCCCCCGCAGGAAGGAGTGAGAGCCCTTCACCCGCTTCTCGGCCTCCGCCATCAGCTGCACGGCCTCCCGCTCCTTGCCCGTGTTGTCCATCGCGGCGGGCCTCCTCCTCCTTCTTCCTCCTCCCTCCCTCCCTCCTCCGCTGCACCGGCGGCCGCGGGCACGGGGAGGGCGGCGGCGGGCGCGTGCACGGGGGCGGGGCGTGTGGCATCACGCGGGGCGCGGGAGGCACGTGGCAGCCCGCGCGTGGCGCATCGCGCCCTGCGGGCCGCGAGATCGCGGGGTGGCGGTTGCGCGATGCGTAACGCGTGCGCGGCGCGTGCCGCGGGGCGCGTGCCGCCCGTCACGCGGCGCGCGCTGCACGACGCCGCGGGGCGCCAGGCGGGATGGCGGCGGGAGGCGGGGAGCGCATCCGCCGCCGCAGCGCGGGGATTAAGGGGCTGGAAGCGCCAGGACTAAGCCCTGTAGGCAGCTGGGCCTTAGATTAGGCAGATTACTGGCCCAGGGCGGGCGGAGGCCGCGGGCTCGCGCTCCCTCACGGCCCGCCGGACTACAACTCCTGGCGTGCCTCGCAGCCAGGCGCCCCGCACTGTCGTCACCAGCCTGCGACCGGCCGCCCTCCGCCGTCTCCATGGCGACGCCTCTCCCCCCCCCCCACCCCCCCAGCTCAGGGCCCTGCAGGCCTCCAGCCACCCCCGCCGGGGGAGCACCCCGGGGGCTGAGGCGGTCCCCGGGCCCCCGGTAACGTCCCTGGCCGCGGAACAGCAGGAGAGAGGCCCGCGGGGTCCCAGCCGGCAGCCCCACGCTGCTCCCCCCCTCGGCCCCCACACAGGCCGGCAGCGGGCGCTTTGCCTTCCACCCTGTCCCCAACAGGAACCGAGTTATGGTAATGAAGGTGTAATTAATCACACACACACCCCCCTCCCGCCTAGCCGTGGGTTTGCATCCCTGCCCAGGAGCTGTTTGCATGGGCGCAGGCACCCCCTGTCCCCCCCGCCAACAGCCGGGTGCTACGAGGTAACATCACCGTCACCATCACAGCCCGCGACCCCGTCCACAGCGCTTGTCCGCAGCACCGGGTAAGGAAATACCTGGGCTCGTTTAAGGATGGGAGATGCCTGGATGTAAACTCGGGACACTGTGGGATGGGACTGGGGTATCCCTGAGACACGGCCGGGCCTTGGAGCCCCGCAAAGCCAGGCTGCGCAGCCCAGGGCTCAACCCCAGGAAAGCCGGGACAAAAGCCCACTACTGGGGCAGAAGCCAGGTTGCTGACCTGGTTGCAGGGCTGGGAGGAACTAAACCCGGCAGCATTTCCAAATGCTACTGCCATCCAAAAGCTGCCATCCAAATCCAAGCCCGCTGTTAAAACTGGTAGCAGTTACACATTGCACAGGATCCCAAATAATACCAGGTTGTTTTCCTTTTCCAGGCAGGACGCAATGGAGCCTTTGTATGTCCATGACATTGGGCTCCTAACAGAAAACAAAGCCATTCAAAGGATCCTCTGCCCCATGGCTGCGCAGCTCTGCCATCTAATCCTCGCCCTGGAATGGGAAGATGGGATCTGTCAGGCCTTTCCCAATTTAGGGGAGAATGCAGAAATATTAGCCAAAGCCACAGAAGAACTCGCTTCTGTTGCAACAAGGTGAGTTTGCTGGGTGGCTGCTCCCAGGCACATTTACGGGCTGGGAAGGAGGAGGAAGGGATGGCAAAGAAACTGGTGGGGAGCCTGCCCCTCCTGGCTGGTGCTCCCTGCCTGCACCCCGCTGGAGACGTAGGAACGTGAAGAGGAAGGGATGTGGAACATCAGAGGGGGAACAGGATTAGGAAGGGAAAAGGAAAGATGAGAGAAAGCAGGGATATGTGCTTGGAAGGGATATGGCGAAGTAAGCAAAACCTCAACAAGCAATGTTTAAGCTAAACACATCCTAAAATAATAGTCGGACGATTGACCGAATGCTCCAGTGAATTTATTGAATGCTTCTGTAAACTGGAGCCCAAACCCACAAATTAGTCACTGGCCACCGGCTTATTTTTCTGTTACAGCTGGGGCCTGGTAAATAGCAGACACCCTGTCTTAAAGTGACTTGCAGCCATTGTGAAAGGTTCTTAAATAGTTTGCAAATACGGCTAAAATCAATTCAAGGCCAGTTAAGGTCTGGTGTGGCTAATCGTTGTGATAAAGCCCAAGACCGGCACTTGCTACCCACTGAGGCTGGTGCTCACGGGACGGTGAAGAACTTAGCCCAGCGGCTTCTGTTCCAGGTTGGCTGAGGAATCCAGCGATGAGGTGTTCAAGGAGGAGACACACCCTGCAGCTGAGTCCCTTGTCCAGGCAGGGAGGTGCATTCTGCTAGCAGCCCGCAAGCTCCAGGTACAGCCGGACAAACCTGGCCACAGAGAGGAGCTGGCTGCATCGGCAAAGAGAGTCTTCACAGAGACAGCAAAGGTAATGGCGGAGGGGGACAGTGCTGCCATGAGCAGGGAAAGAGGTCAAGCTGGGATGCAGCGGTGGGTTAAGAGTGCAGCTGTAGAAGGGAAGAGCTGCCCCCCAGCAGGACATGAGATGGGGCTTGGGGGAAGCTCTAGATGGAGCAATGGTTGTTTCTTCACCGGGCACTCAACTAGGGCAGGTCTGCTGGGCAAAACACACCTCTGCTCTTCCCTACAAGGGCTGGGGTGTCAGCTTGGCTGCTCAAAGGAAGAAACAGCGAACAGGGATTCTTCAGCCTTAGCCACTCTGACCTATTTTTCTGTTTGTTTTTTCTTTTTTTCCTGGTTAGATCCTTCAGATTGAAGATGCTGCTGGGGCAAGGAGGATAATTCAGGCTGCCAGCTGGCTTTTGGAGTGCCTGGCTGTGCTGCGGCATGCAGGGGACATGCCAGGACTGCTGTCTGCTTTCCAGGCCTTTTCGGAGGCCTTGCTTCTGCTGAGCCATCTGACAGCAAAGCGCCTCAAGGAACTTGGAGATTGTTTTCAACAGAAGAGCTCGGCCCAAACTTTGCAGCTCCTTCAGAAGTGCATTCCCTTGCTCCATGCAGCCAAGCACAGCGATCTTAAACGCTCCCGCGACCAGCAAGTCAACCTCTCCAAAGACTATGCTTTCCAGCTGACAGAGAGGACCATCAAAGAGCTCATTGACAATACAGGCAGCAAGAAGCCGTGGGACAGAAATGGGACCTTCTCCCAGCATGTGAGCAGGCTGCTGGCTCTCCTCTCTTGCACAGACTCAGTGCAACTCCCCAACAGTGAGTTCAGTGCTCACGTGGAAGCAGTTGTTTTCTACTGCATGCTTCTAGCAGACTCGTCCAGGTCAGATCTGAAGCTGGACCTGGTAAAACATTGCTGGGTTCTGCTACAGCTGAGGAAGAGCATCTGCAGCCATGTAAGGCAGCAGGAGGGAGGGCCAGGGCAAAGCTGGGGAGAAAGCAGCCTGGAGAAGGAATGTCACACCATGAGAGAGGAGGTAGAGACTCTCAACCAGGCAGTGCTCACGGCTACTCTGTGCCAAATCCTTGATACCTTCTTTGAGGGTAAGGAACCCCTGAGGCAGTTAGTTGAAGATGCCCTTAGCCTTGCCGGTACAGGGTGTTTTCCAGCAGGACAAGGAGAATTTTTCAAGAAACTTCAGCCCCTCACTGCCACCTTCTTCACACACGCCCAGCAGATGTTTAGAGTGGCAGACTTTGTTCTGGCCGGGTGCACCAAAACCCAAACTGCTAGAGAAATTGGAGAGTGGGTAGAGTACTTGAAGAGACTCCTTGCCAGTCTCCCTCCACTGCTGACAGAAATGAGCAGAAACACAGCCCAGATGAGAGCTGCTGAGCAACTGCAATCCTTCCAGCACATGTGGGCTGGAACAACAGAAAACCTCTTGCGGTGTTTTGAGGAGACAGTCAGCATGCGTGAATTCCTTAAGCTGTCGATCCAGGAAATGGCCAAACACAGGGAACGGTGTGAAAAAGCCCTGGAAAGTCAGGACCCCAAGAGGCTCTCTTGGCATGCAACTCGCCTCATCAGTTGGGCTCGGTGGGTGGTTGAAGCTACCACCAGGTACGTGGACAGAGCCACAGACCCCATTTTCAGGAACGGCTTGCTGGTTTGGGTTGAGCAACTGGCCAACTCCATCCTTGAGCTGAAAGCGTTCACAGCACTTTGTGCAGAGAGACTCTCCTGCCTCCAAACTAGAGATGTCTTTTCAAAGGCAGCAAGCTTCCTGATGGCTACTGCTCACCATGTCCGAGACGGGCTGGACGGGTCCAACCACCCGCATATCCTCAGCTCTCTCCGACAACAAGTGCGAAGCACTGATGTTGCAAAGGCGTTTGAACTCAGCCCATCATGCGCTGGGCTAAAAACCATTACGGTTGAGGCTGCATCGCAAGAAGACATCTTAAGTCATCCATCTCCACGAGCAGGAAACTTACACCCAGGTGTCGCTCCAAGGAAAGGAGATCTACACCCTGTCATTATGGCTCTGCTAGCAGCAACAAGAGCCCACGATATGGCAGCCATCAACGCTGCTTGCTCCGCCTTGCTTGAACTCTCTAACGGCTGTATCGATGCAGCAAAGGAAGCGCTGCCCGTTGCTGAGTCTCCCCAGATGGAGACGCTGGGGCAGTACCAGAAGATTGTGTTACTGACATCATGTGTTATTAGCCTGGCCAGGGAAACAGCCTCGAGGCAGCTTCGTTGTCCAGGCAGGCTTCTCCAAATGGCACTCACACTCTCCGAAAGGATCTGTGAGACGAAAGAGTGCCTGGCAGCTGTGGCAGGCTCTTGGTATAGTCTGTCTCAGCAAGTATTTAGCTTTGTCTTGTCTGATGACTTCCTGAGCGGCAAACAGGCTTTGGACGAGACCGTGATGAGTTTAACAGGAACGGTTCAGTTAGCAGGAGACATTGCAAGCATGGCCTGTAGTAAGGGAAATCCCATTTCCCTCAGTGTCTGGGAGAGCTTTCTGCAGGTCCAAGCGAAGTTTTCATGTGCTCAGATGAACACCAAAGTGTTACTTGAGAAAGCAGCATCTTTGGAAGGCTCCTGCAGGGTGGGAAGGGCCATCCTGGAGCTGCGCTGTGTCCAGTGGGCCATCAGCATGCACATCCTGCTGGGTGCTGTGGATCAGTTCATAGGCAGGGACGTCCTGTTCCTGAGGGAGCTGAGGAGCGCCGTGAAGAACAAGCTTTGCTCACAGAGCCTCTTGGCTGCTGTGTCTGAGAACTCCCTGAGGCTGCAGGAGGCTGCCCAGCTTTCTTATTTGTCCTGCCCTGAAGACTGTGGTCGCAGTGAAATCCTAGCACTCAGGGAGGAGATAAAGGTGCTAGTGGAAGCACTGCTGGATGCCTCCAATACCCTCTTGGTCTCCCCACTGTCTACTGCCAGCTTGTACATTCGCTTTGAGCTTCTACAGAGAGACTTGGCCCTCAGGGCCAAGGCATTATTGCTCCACCTGGAGAAGGTCAATACCGAACACCTGCAGGTCATCCGTGATGTTGTTGGACCAGCCCTGTCCCCCCTCTCTCAAGAGGACAGGGAGAGGAGAAAAGAGGCCTTTGAAGAGAAGGCAAGTCAGCTAATGGCCAGTGTTCAGGGGGTCAAAACCACGCTCCAAGACATTCTAGAGGCCAGTGCCCAACTGCAATCGCAGGCAAACCTGCTCTCCATCGCAGACCACCTCCTGGTTCTCACGTCTGATGCAGTGGGCAGTGCCAGACAGCTCTTGGAGAGCCACCACGTCAAAGGAAATCTCCACCTAGACAGTATTGTCTGGTACTGGTCAGCAAAGGCGCACTACCTCGTCACGCAGCTGCAGGCTGTCCAAGGCATCAATGAACACAACCTGCAGCTCATGAGACGACACCTGCAGAACGCGCGGGACCAGTGCTCTCCAAGACAACACAAAAGCACAGCCAAGCTCTTCCCAGCCCAAGAGCTGGATGGTCTGAGCCACGCCAAGTCAGCAGAAACTTGCCCGAGCAGGAGCAGGCGAGGAAGTGGAGCTGCCAGGGAGGCACATGAAATGGTACAGTAGCTTTTTTCTCCATCAACTCTTACTGCAGGGTGATGGTCAGGGCTGTCAGTCAGTCCCGTTACTCACACCATGGAGTATTACAATAAGTGATGTTGGCAGGGACCTCTGGAGGTCAATAGTCCAACCCCCTGGCCACCTTCGCAGTTAGATCAGGTTGCTGGCTGCCTTGTTCAGCTGAGTTCTGGATATCTGATCTGACGGACACTCTTGCAACAAACCCATCTCCGAAACGCTGTTTCTGAGGAGCAGAGGGCTGTACTACTTTCCCTCCCCTGAAACATCATCCGTCTCTGCTCAGCTCCTCACCTCCTCATGAGCACCCTTTGGGAGTACCAGCAGCTCCACTCCCACAACTGCTGCTGGTTGTCAGGAGCTGGCAAAGGCTTCAGTACATGATCCAGACCACTCCGCAGAGTCATTTACAGCACTTAATTGTACTTCTCAAGGGCGGGCACTGTCAGCTCACATGACAGCTACCACTCATTTGGAGATAGCTCCAGGAGATGACCTCACAGGGAATTAGGATTTGATAGTCCCATTGTGCAGGGGACAGAGTAGAGAAGGGCTGGTTGGGAAGGGAGAGCAGACCCCGCAAGGTGGCAGGCAGCTCTCCCATCTCCTTTACTCACCAAGAACTGCTTCAGAAACACACAGGCGGAGACGTCTCAGCATCAGTGCGTCTGCACACCCCAGGCATAAAATCTGTTCAGTTATTGTCTCCACAGCACCAGAACAGTCCTCCCAGAATCGCCCTTGCCAGCAGCCCTGCGAAGCATGAGACAGAAAACAGTGACACAGGGCAAGGTGACCCCAGCAAGATGTCCCAGGTCACCAAGGACATGGCAACAAGGATGCTTCATATGACTCAGTTCCTGAGGAAGAAGGGCCCCATCACGGTATGGAGTGTTTCATCCCCTCCACCTCAGCACTTTAATAAGCGTAAGTGACAGGGTTGCCCAGCACCTGCTGAAACCCCTGCATTTACTCTGCTCTCGTAAGAGGGCACCAGCTGCATTTATGCAAAGCAATAGAAATCACTTCCTCCTTATTAGATGTGAACCTGGTGCCCAGTCCTTTCCTTGTTTCGGAATATATCTGGGCTTCCTGGATGCTCCTGACCTGCAGGAAAAGTGGTCTTTTGAATCCTTCCCTTCCCAAACACATAGAATCATAGAATCGCTGAGGTTGGAAGGGACCTTTAAGATCATCAAGTCCAACCTTTAACCTACCCTGACAAAAGCCACTTCTAAACCATGTCCCTGAGTGCCCCATCTACCCTTTTTTTAAACACCTCCAGGGATGGTGAATCCACCACCTCCCTGGGCAGCCTATTCCAATGTTTAATAACCCTTTCACCTAATATCCAATCTAAACCTCCCCTGACGTAACTTGAACCCGTTTCCTCTCGTCCTATCACTTGTCACCAGGGAGAAGAGGTCAGCCCCCATCTCTCTACAACCTCCTTTCAGGTAGTTGTAGAGGGTGATAAGGTCTCCCCTCAGCCTCCTCTTCTCCAGGCTAAACAACCCCAGCTCCCTCAGTCGTTCTTCATAAGGTTTGTCCTCCAGACCCCTCACCAGCTTTGTAGCCCTTCTCTGGACACGCTCCAACACCTCAATGTCCCTCTTGTAGCGAGGGGCCCAAAACTGAACGCAGTACTCGAGGTGGGGCCTCACCAGTGCCGAGTACAGGGGGATGATCACTTCCCTAGACCGGCTCACCACACTGTTCCTGATACAGGCTAGGATGCTGTTGGCCTTCTTGGCCACCTGGGCACACTGCTGGCTCATATTCAGCCGGCTGTCAACCAGCACCCCCAGGTCCTTTTCTGCCAGGCTGCTTTCGAGCCACTCTGCCCCAATCCTGTAGCGCTGCATGGGGTTGTTGTGACCCAAGTGCAGGACCTGGCACTTGGCCTTGTTGAACCTCATACCATTGGTCTCAGCCCATCGGTCCAGCCTGTCCAGATCCCTCTGCAAAGCCAACCTACCCTCAAGCAGATCAACACGCCCGCCCAGTTTAGCGTCATCTGCGAACTTACTGAGGGTGCATTCGATCCCTTCATCCAGATCATTGATAAAGATATTAAAGAGAACCGGCCCCAGCACCGAGCCCTGGGGGACACCCCTTGTGACATGTATTTCTATTTTGTTTTAGAGCAAGGACCAGCTTGTCGCCTGTGCAAGGCAAATGGCTTCCGATGGGCAGGTGTTTGTTAAATTTGGACGCATCGTTGCGAAGCACTGCCTCGATAAGAGATGCTCCACAGAGCTGCTGTGTGCTGCAGAGCAGACCCACACCATCAGCAGCCAGCTCAGCATTGTGGCCAGGTGAGTTGACGGGGTCAAGGACAATCTCTCCCAAGGCTGGTGGCACCCTTTCAAAGAGCTGTCTCCAGATGTCCTAGCTGGATCAGCTTGTAGCCCCGTTCAGTTACAATTCAGGGGTCTCCTTCTCTTCCTGTTGCTGTAAACAGCCCTCTCCTCCCCTGGTTTGCCTGCATCTGTGGAAAACTGCTCTGGTAGTGCAGGGGACAATCTTCTGGGTCTGGAGTAACTGACAGAGTTCTGGTCACACAGGGGAGGCACACTCTCTGATGCTCTTCCAGTAAAATCCTTCAAAATGTCTTTTAAGGGTAAAAGCAGTCACTGCAGAAAGCAAGTCCTCTTCTGAGCTGCTTGTGAGCAACGCGCAGAACCTAATCCAAGCAGTTTGGCATGTTCTGAAGGCAGCTGAGGCAGCATGTATCAAAGTAAGTTAATGCTGATGGCATCAAATAGATTTTGCAAGGTGAGTCCACGCTGTGGGGAGCTCCTACAGCCAAGCCTGGTTATGGGAGGTGACCGCCAGCTGCCGTGGGACCTCTGACTCCAGCTGAAGGTAAAGATTCTTACTGCGATGTTTTTATTTTATGCCTTTCCGTCTTGTTTCCGAAGCCCACTATGCATCTTCCAGGCACTGAATCTTCTCTGTCAGTGCAACCAACTCTGAAGTCATCTTTAGTTGGTCCGTTTCCCATTTCATTTTTGGATAGGAGAGCAGCAGCATCTCCTTGGAGGCCTTTATTTGGAAATAGTCCATGTCAGTCTTAGTCTTTATGTTGTCTCGAGATGAGCTTTGATCAAAACTCCCACGAGCTTCCCTTGCAGCTGCCAACTGCTGATTGATCCAACTGTAAATAGTTTGTGAAAGCAGACTTCAAGCGAAAGCACTCAGAAAACTGGTGCAAATACAACCAGATTCTCCGCTGATGCAGTTTTTCATTGTGTGCCTTAGCTTCCTATATAATCCTACAACTGTTGCTGAGCTCCAGCACATCTTTTTGAAAGAGACACGGCTTTGATTAGAATCCTATTTGATGAACGATCAGCCACAAGGGTGGAAAAGCTCCTCCTGTGGTTAATTGCCCGTACTGTTAAAAACATACTATATACGTCCATTTTTCACTTTGCTGATGTCAACCTGAAGTAATCAGCCATTCTTTTATCTTCATTGTCTAGATTACAAAACGTCCTTTATGACCTGGCTTACTCCCTTTGGAAATTTCCCTGCTTATCAAAAAACTAACTATACTGCATTCCTTTTATCTCTCTGTGACCAGGTTTTTAAGTACTTTTAAGCATTTTAAGCATTTTTTTAAGCATTAACAGGTAGAGATGCCACATTGGCCACATTGATATATTTGGGCTTTTATTATCATTTAAGGTATTTTAAACGAGTTAATGTACACCAATATATTAAAGCATGCAAATATTTTGTCTAACAGGGTTTGCAAAAGCCCCCACCTGACTCTGAAGAAGAAGAAGTAGCTGCTTTTTGCACGCATTGGAGAAAAACCCTGTTGTGGCATAGAGCCAAGGAATCTTTAAACTCAGACAGGGATGAATTAGGGCTCCGCAAGACTCAGACAAGGGCTGAACCCACCCTGACAGCTATGGTGCAAGAACAATCGCCTCAGACCAAGTACACCCCCAAGCATCCAAAACCTATCAAGGGACATACAACTATGGATAGCCGCCTGTAAAAACAGGAAGGGGTTTCTGCTGGAGGGGAACTGCATCGCTACCTGGCCTCAGCAGGAAGATCGCGGCCCGTGCTGCACTCCCCCCAACTCACATCTCTTCTGCTCGAGCCGCTCTTGCAGGAGGACTGAGAGTGCAAGGCCTGAAAAGGCTTTTGTGTGCTGGCCGCTCCTCCTGTGGCGAATTCTGCTCTGCAGAGACACTGCTTCCTTTTGGCAACTGAACAGAGAGGAATAAAATGATGCCACGCACTAGCGTATTTCCTAAGAGGCCTCTTCCAGATGGCGTTTGAAGTTGAGTGATAAGATGTGCTACCAAGCCACAGAGGACGCAGGAGTTGGTGAAGAGCTTTAAGACCCAGTCAAAGGGAAAACAGAGTTTCCTGTTTGGGAAAATATCATTCACCGATCTTTGTTACCTGGCACGGCAGTCACTCTGAAACCATTATTCTTGAATCAATGGCCACCAAGCAGGTCTACAATTCTTTATATTCGTATAACGCATGCTCCCGTCCAGCTGTGAGCCGGCTCTGACTCTTATATAGTCAGTCAGGCTTTTTTTTTCTTTTCTTTAGCAAACATTGCTATAGGGAAGACGGCATTTCATGAGGTACCTTCATTACGTTTCTTTCACTAATTGCCAGTCCTTCTGTGTTCTTCAGCACCCAAGATGTGAACAGAAGGATGTAAGAACGCATTCGTAGCAGCACCAGCAAATCTGGCTGGAGGTGAGGATCAGGGGGTTCTGTAAATGAATGAATTGCTCATCTCCTGCACAAGAAAGCTGGGGGGTCTTTCTCAGGCTCTGATCTTTAGCAGACTATCAAACTTTTGTTCGACCATCACCTTTTTTTCTTCTAAGGGTAGCAATCCTAAATGCTGCACAGGAAGGGCAGCCAGAGACTGATAATCCTGCAGAAGAGGCAGCGTACAGGGTGCAGTTCGTACGCAAAATATGAACTCAAAAGGTAACATGAAAAAGGCACTACAAAAGCTGGAGGAAAGAAGAACTGAATGAGAAGGGAGACTAAGGGGTAGGATCACTGACTTTTGAAATGCAAAACAGGAGTGTAATTAAGTATTCTCAACTTGGCAAGAAAGAATGAATTGATTTACTTTGCAATATGAAGGATTCATGTTAGAGTATTTTCATCATGGTAGAAAAATATTAAAACAGACCACCTAGGGAGGCTAGAAATCTCCCTATGAGTATTTTTATCATGGGGCAACAAACACCAGGTGGTGATCTAGCAACGCTCCGTCTTTCTGAAACACAGACAGCAGACAAAATCACAAACATTTTACTCTCCCACATCACCAGGACTGGAAAGAGTGGGAAGCATTTTGTCTCACTTGCTGCCCCTGACTCAGCAGATCCTGCAGCTTGTAGAGAAAAGAGACTTTTCTCCCAAAATCCCTCTCAGCCTCAGGGGTCTCTTTTACCCAGAGTAAAACATTCAATGCTGATGATCACCCACCTCACAGCTACATGCTTCCAGAGTATCCAGGATGAGTGACAGCAGCTGCTCCTGTTATTTACCGCTCTCCGCAGCCGTGCTTCGCAGCCTCAGGGGCATGAATTGCAAAGTGCCTGAGGGAAACTTGCAGAAGAGATGGAAACCAACCTCCCCTGTGAAAGACACAATCAATACGCACAGCAGATCGGACTTGACTTGCTTGGTGGCTGCAGCCCATTCCAGCCCACTTCGGTGTGGCAAGACTGTCCCCACACACACCTTCCTGCCCCCTCGGACACCCCAGTACCTTTCCCGTAGCAGGCAGTTTAGTACTTGCACTGTAGCAATGAATTTCCTCCACATTTCGAGACAGCACAGTAGCAGCGGGCACACCACAGCAAGCGCAGACTGAGGGAAGAAATCTGCAACGAATAAACCAGCAAGCACAGGTGGATGGAGGAGCCGAGCAGCAGCCCACAGACCCTCACGCCGTAGCTGGGGGGGCCCACAGGGACCTGCTGCCTGGGCACAGCTGGATCTGGGAAGAAGGAAGGAGCTGGTTACACATGGAGACAACAGGCTGCAAGGACCAGCTGGCCCCTTCCAAATTACATTTCTTCCTTACTTTGTGCCCCTTCTTTTCCAAAATGAAGACCTGTATTGTATTAAAGATACTGAGACGACAGTGGGTCTCCAAGGTTAGATGCCAGCGTTCTGCATCCCCCTACCAGAACAAACCCTGCAACTCCAAAATTGTTCCGTAACCGGACCGATGGCAAACCACCTGAGATCCTTCGATTATCTCAATTGTAAGGCATGTCATTTTGCTCTTGGTATCAAAGCTTTTCTTTTGACTCAAATTTTTTTCCAGTAGTTTCAGAAAAACACAGAGAATCCAATTCAGTGATGATGTTATCACCACCCTACAAGTTGTAACCTCAGGTTAGTGTTACAAGTACCTGCCACATCTAAATGTGAAACCACGCATTTGGCTTCGATACTGTCACTTTTTCTCTTTGTTCCTTTATTAATCCTTGTGCTATTTCCAAACTATTTCTATTTTCCACTGCTGTCCAATACTGCTGGCTTGGTTTTTTGATGAAGTTCTTAATCAGCCAAACTTGTCACCAGATGAAGAAATAAGTAATTACGTAGGACTAATAAATTACTCCAAAACGTCAACCAAGCTTCACATCTGTTATCTAGTTTTCAATTATTTTCAGTGAGCACAATTCAAAACATCATAAAAGTAATACCATTTATACTCTGGGAAATTAGGAAGGCAAACTGAAACCATTATTGCCTTCAGCACTGTCTCCTCTGCCATGTTCTGCACACATAGAAATCAGCAGCTTCCCTCGGTTCATCCAAGCTCTGCTCATCAACGCAAGACACTTGTATTCTTGCCTGTTTGTCTCACAGGCACAAGAAACCAAAACCTCGGAATCTGTGATAAACACTATACTTTACCAGTCACAAGCATTACTTGGGCCAACAAAGAGAAACAAAGAGGAAAAGGTCCACCAAGGAAGAGACTTAATGCAAAGAAACATTCCAAGTGGGCGGGAACCAGATGGCAATTGAGCAGACGGCAAATTTTTATTGTAAACGTAACTAGCTAGGTATGACTACATTTCCTCTATATAAAAAGCAACCCAAAAGGCAAAACAAGAGAGGCTTTGAGGACAGTTGTGCTCTTGGCATGCAACATCTTCGGAAATTAAAGAACATGCACGACATTTCTCATAGTGATGCCGGTAACTGTAGTAAGAGAACAATGACGACTCTCTCCAAATCAGCAGTCTGATCTTGGAACCACGCAGCAAGCTAACTCCATTGGATTCAGTACAAGGTTAGTTTAAAAACCCGCTACCATCTGACCGTAAAGCGGCGAAGCGACTGCACCAAACCCAACAGTTTTAGTCACCTTCATCCTTCAGGCACCCCCACTGTTCTTTCCCCAACATTGAACTAGCTGCCAACATGTCAACATCACAGTCATTACCAGACTTTAACTGTACCCTTTTTAATTTTTTTGTTAAAAATGTCATAAAGACACCATGAATACAAGTACTGCAGTTACATCAATACAAAAAAAGCAATACAAATTAAGCAGCTGAATACAAAAATACATTGAAATACATGAACACCACAATGTAACTTATAGCACTAATCAGAATTGTGTATGCGTGAAAAAATTAAATAAAAACCTTTTTTTTGTATTAGACAACTTAGGTATTCTCCACTTTTAACAGTAACTTTCTTCTAGTTATGTACTTCACAATTTCTTCTATATACAGCATAGAATAAAATACTTTTAAAAGATATGACATTTTTAATCCTCAATATGCGATATAGGTCTCTTTTACACTAAGAATATTGACTGCATGAATAAAAACTGTCAATGTCTTACATCACTGATCTGAAAAGGAGGATCAACGTTTTCCTTTTAAATCATTTACGTAGGTTTTAAATCAGTTAGTAGGTTTGGCTTGATGCGTCAGACAATCCTTGTTAAACAGTGTCTCTCACAGTAATGTACATAATATTGCTTGTATCTATACAATCATACAAATGTGGCAATCATATCTAAATGTTGTTTATGAAAGAGACAGCTCACACATATACAGGTCTTCGGACTTTCTTAATGACTTATTTACAATGAAAGTGCTTTTATCAGCTCTAACACAATACATGGGGGTTTTTTCTACATGTCAATTATTAGTCTCCCTGAAATTGGAAAAGTATTATATAGAAAATACCACAGCTTTGCAAACACTATAGCATACTGTATAACTGCATGTGGTTCTGAGATTAGCAGCTGAAAAGTGTTGATAATTATAATTTAAAAATAAATAAAGCAAAGAGGTAAACCAGTTACAAAACAGCAGAAAACTGCAATATTCACAACAGTAAAAAGACTTAAAATCAATTGCTAACAAAACGGTGAAGCAGTTGGATCAAAAGTCTTGAAAACATCTTTTAATGACTTATCATCTGATTCCCCATTTGGATCATTATCCTGTGTTTGAGTTACCTGTCCAGGCTGTCTAACCTGCCTTGGGTCGCTGTACTGCGGTCTGATTAATCCCGATAAAGCTTGGATAGGAAGATTATGCACCGCAGGTGCAGTGCTGGAGTGTTTAGCCTGAGATTTACTGGTGCTATTTGCTTTATCTGAAGTAGCTTCTCCTGATCCTTCTGTATTTTTTTCCACGTTTGAGGCAGCCTTCTGCAGCGATGTATCTTCTGAGAGACTGGGTTCACTTTTACCAGAATTTTTCAAAATACTTTTTTTCTGGTTCTCTCCGTTCTCTCCTGAACTAGCTGGAGCTGCATCCAATGATGAGCTGTGATCTCTTGGATCATACAAACTAATACCGCTCAGTATCGAGCCCGGAGTTCCCAGCCTAACACCGCTCGAGGATAATTTGGGTGCGTATGGAGGGAGAGCATCTGGGTCAGGCTTAGCAGTTGCAGCTTCCGATGGCTGCGATGAGCCAGCAGCAGATCTGGCGAGGCGGGGGTCAAACTTCGGAGAGTGTGAATCCTTTGCGACTCCATGATGCGTATCTGCACTCGACAGTCTGTGGAGTCTGGGATCAACGTTTTTTTGTAAGCGAGGATCTCCTAATTTGCTTGAGCTACTGGCATGCGAATCCGCAGATGGATCCAAATAGCTGCTCCTGCCCGTTAAGTTGTTTTTCGCCTTTGCAGCTAGTCGCGGGTCAGCTGGCATTGCATTTGGATGGGGATCATTTTTCAAATTCCGCAGTTTATTAAGTCTCTGGTCAGCAATGAGTGGAGGAAGAGGTAAATTGATTGAAGAGACGGGGTCAGGTTTAGGCAAAGGTATTGGGAGCAAGTCCTCAGGTGCCCATACAATATGCTTAGCAAAGTTTGGTTTCATCAGGGTAACATCCATTTTAATGTGGCTGAACTGCCTAAGCTGAGATCGGGGATCCCTTAACGTTACACCAGGCAAAGGTTCCAACGGTATCAGAAAAGCACGTTCTCTCAGTTCTCTTTCTGAGTCCTCTTCATCATCATCAATCCCTTTTTGCTTGACTTTAACTCCAGTGTGCGGGTGGTGCAAATCTAGCTTTGCTCCCCCAAGGGACGAGCTGGCGTGACCACCCTCACTGACCTTGTGCATCCTGGGATCTCGTACAAGCCGTGGGTCCAAGGACGCAGATTCCGAAGGCTTTCTGGGGTTGGACCTCGGGGAGGCCCGAAGTCTCGGGTCAGCAGCCTGAGGCCCTGTGCCTTTTTCTTTTGCCAGCCTCGGATCAGTAGGAATACCAAGCATGTGCTGCTCTGCGGAATGTTGTTGCCGATTCCTAAAGTTTTCGCTCTGTTTCTTTAGGGTTTTTAGTATCGATTTAACACTGCTCCCCTCTTCCTCTTCACTACTGGAATACCAGTTGACATTGTCATCTAAAAAAAAAAAAAAATTATTATTCAAGCAAATGATCATGAGGGAATACAAGACATTTACTTGTATCAAGGGTAACTTCTCAGTAAAATCAAACCGAGAAGACCTGAGATGAAGTCATCACTCCCTGTATGAAAAAAACATAATCTAAAAATCACAAAAATCAATTTAAACGAAGAACTGACTTAACAAAAACCTGTAGCTAGTTGAGATACTCCCAAACTCTGCCACATTCTCTCCACATATCTCTCTGTCAATATATTAATCTGGGAAAATAACCTACTCTCAAACAATTATTTCTACCAGTGCTAATAAAAAAAAAAAAAAAAAAACATTTAAAATATGAGTCTTGGTGAAAATCACCTTCATTGTGGGATGGCAGAACAAAAAGTACAACGGCACCTTACAGCAGTGTTAAAAACAGATAAATTACAAATGTGGAATTTTGCTGCTTCATTACAATCCAATTCACAAGGTTTTGGGGAGAGGTCAAGATGCAGGACAGGAAGAAATAAGAATATTTAATTTTAAAGGAAAAATTCTTAACTACTTTCTCCAATTTACTGGAAAGCCTTATCAACACAGCTGTGTGCTCTGTTCCACATCCTGAACTGGCCTACTCACCAAAGGAGACTAGTAGTCTACTCTGGATCAGGAAAGTGAGAAATGGAAACGAAGCCCACCATCATCCCCGGTATCTAATGCACAAAAATGCATGTTTCCTCAATGCTTCTTGCGTCACACAAATACTCAACATTAGGGAGTGACACGTTGTTGGAAGCAGCTAATAGGAACGTTCTTCCATTATACTGCTTTTTGATAGCCCTCTAAATGGGAGGACCAGTCACTCTACAGCACTGGTGAGAAGCCTTCACTTCACAGGAGATTAGTCTAGGTTGCCCTGGTGTTGGATGTAGCCTGAAGAGCTGCATCTCCAGTCCACTTCTCATCATTTGATCAGAATTATATTGGCAATGTCCTCAAAAACATTTCATACAGCAACTGCCTTTTGGTCACATAGAAGATGCATTTCTGGTCACAAAACCTAGCGGCCCCAGAAAAGGGTGCAGCAGGGAGCAGGCCAAGGGACAAACATACTCTGCGTGGCTCAATTTCATCTGCAGGCTTACTGCTCTCCATTGTCCAGGTCACAGAAGAGACACTCAGATTAAACAGTGCAAACTTCAGATATCACAGAGGAAAAAATACTCCTCTAGAGAAACGGAATATGCAGAAAAGATCAAGAAGCACAACTGAATAAACAGAATGCAAGATGCACTTGCAGTACTGACAGAAACAATAACCTTTCTCTTTCAATCAGGGATTTTAAGAAGTAATTGAGTTATCAACAACAGAACCTTTTAAAAGTACAAATTATATCCAAAAATTATCCACAGATCTTTCTACTTGGAACTGGAATGCAACAACTAAGCCTATATTAAAATCCTAGAGCAAGGCAGGAAGGAAAGCAAGTATATTCAGATGAAAATATTATTTGAGTTGGTACTTGCACATTCACGATAATTGGGAATGGTAACGCGATGAAAATATAAGTCAACAGATTTGTTCCAGGCTAATGCATGGTCAATAAGCATGTTTAGAACTCTAACAAAATTATCTTTACCTTCATCTTTGCTCATTGCCCTCTGACCCTGGCTGCTGACAGAGTCTCCATCTCTTTGATGCTTTTGACTAAGTCTTACATAAAGGGCTTTCTGCATTGCCGGAAGAAAATCTGGTACGTTAATTGCTGGTTTATGGCCCATATGGCTACTCATGCAGTCCGACTCACTTCCACCTTGATGCGACTCTTGAGCCATGAGGTGACCCTGGTGATCTGTAAATTCTCCATGCCATGTCCCATCTGCAGTACGAAAAAAACCACCGTTAGCAGGTATCCTATACAAGCTTTTGCAGCAGAGGAGATAAAACATAATCAAGCAAAACTAATGTGGCTTATATTACACGACTGGAAAGCATCAGCTGAAAAAGCCTATACACCGAAGACATTCCAGGACGTCTGGCTTTCTATCCAGAGTTCTTTCAGCTGTTCAGCTTTGGCGCCATGATGTTTTAATATTGCACAACTGCAAAAGTGCCTTATCAAGGAACAATTATTTTCAAATGTCCTTACCACCAGAGTTATTAGCTGGCTGGAAGTTATGTACAGCTTGATGGGAATAGTAATTGTCATAGAAATCAGCTGGGTTCTGAATAGGCTCGTAATTCATATTCGGCTGCCGTTCACCAGGAATCTGCTGGTATTGTGGCCCCGGAGCACAATGATTCTCTCTTGGCATATTCACCATATGTCCTTGAACTCCTGGGGCATTGTAAGATCCACCAAGACCCGGTGGTGTGAGAGGTGGACCACCTTGCTGTCCTTGCATAGGCATACCGGTCTGGTTCTGCGGTCCAAGAAAGCCTGGTGGAACACCCTGCATAGGAGGACTCTGCGGCATTCCTGGGCCTTGAGGCCCCGTGCATGGATGATGTCCAGGAGAACCTGGGTGCATTGGTGGCCCATTATGTCCCTGTGACATGCCCGGTCCTGGCCCTGGACTTGAACCTGGATTATACATATGCTGCGAATGTGGGTCGTTTCCCTGAAACGGTGGTCTTGGTGGTGATGCACTGTTATAGAAGGTTGGTGGCCTGTAGGCGAAAGAGAATTAGTGAATCAAATTTTGCACGTACAAAGATCAACAGCCTATTAGCTATCTCCACCCCCTCCTCACTCTTACAGATGTCTGTTCATACTTATTTGATCTTAAGTTGGAAAGCCTTAAAGTCTGAAAGAAGGAAAATGATTTTTCAAAGAGAGTAACTATATACATTACACATGACAGAGCTTGTCTGGAAGTAGAACATTTTTTCACTATTAGGACATGCAGAACCGGACATTTGCTACAACTAAGAGTTTTAAACATCCCAAGGCCAAAAGTCTCCATCAGGAGTGTCAATTGGCTTCGGTCAAGAAAAAGCTAACTATAAAAAGAGTTTAGAAGAAAATGAACTTTGCTCAACCTGCAAATGGAGACAAGCAAGGCAGGTACAGAGCCGAAACAAGAGCCAATGGAGTGACCTTCTGGAAGGTCAAGGCTCAGTAAGATCTCTTCTATGGAAAGCATTAAATAAGTAAACAATTACGACAGCAAATATTTGTCAGATCATTAACTTAGCAATATACTCAGAAGAATATACTCCTGACAGAAGCAAAGAGAATTGTTTAAATACTTAGGTAACCATGTTGTAAGGAGAACACTACACAAAATTCTAAAACGTACTTTTTTCCAATTTTGTGTGCTAAATCCACAGTAGGCTTCACAACAATTTCAAAGAGAGATGGAATTTTCTTATATTCTCCTGAAGGATCTTGATAATTTTCTATATCGGACTCAGAAAACGCATATTGCTCTGGCGGGGTTGGCAGAAGTCCAACACCTGGTGGTGGCTTAGGGAGAGGAACTATGCCACGCTTTCTGAGTTCCTCCAGCTCTTTCTCATCTTCATTTTGTGGCTCCTCCTCAGTATTCAAAACCTAGAAGAAAGCAATGTAGCCAACACTTCATTAATTTTGCAGTACATGCAACTGAATTTAGTCTTGCACTTTCCATTTAAATATAATTACCTGCTACAATACTACTGTGCATTGACATCAAAACTCAGACGAATTATAAATCTGTTATTACTTGTTCCGCAGGACACCAATTCACAGCCAGGAAGAAAACTATTTCTGTGGTCAGGAAAGGACAATTTCACACAAGTCCACGTCCTTCAAACAGTAATTTTAAGTGACAGAAATTGAAGGACTTACTCTAAGATTCATAATGTTTCTAGTGTTAAACTCAGGCCACTTTTCTGTTGAGGCCTGTTGTAGAGTAACTGGAGAGATGATACACAAATACCCTACTTAACACAAAGGTCAAGATTTCATGAATCATTCAGAGGAGGCACCTCATTTCTTTCCCCATCCTGAGTGCAGAAGTAAGTCAGATGATATCTAACTTCTAGGCAGGTAGACAACATAAAACCCATACTTCTCGTTAGAGAGTACATGAAGATTTCCACAGAACGAGATGCAAAAGGAAGTTCATGGGCAGAAACTTGAGTTGTGAAAATAAACGAGTCTGACATGGCTAAAAAATAACTGAATAACTGATGGCAAGGGGAATTCCTACCACAGACTTACTGTGCTGAAGAGCAACAGGGAAGCTTAACGTCGTTAGTGTTTAGCACCACACTCCCTAAGAATCCCACAGAAATTTTTAGCAACCTCCCCCCTATTCTTTCTAGCCACAAACCTCGTGTTTACAGACTACGAATCGCTCACCTTATCCAACAGCTCTTTTGTTTCTGCAGTCAGGGGAGCGTGAGAAAATTTGCACTTATCTCCTTGATAACATTTTGCTCCTGTATGGTAGAACTTGCAAGGGAATTCATGTAAGCAATGTATTAAGGATTCCTAACAAAGGCTGATTTCTCGTTTGCACTGTTCAGCAAGTTTATAAAATTCATCTGCCAACTATCCTTCAATTCTTCACCAGTATTTAATCCTTTCCAAAACAGTATCTTAAGAATTTTGAAAGCTAATAACCAACTTACCTCCTAGTTCTATTTAACATTCTACTAATAATTACATTACTGTGGCTTTAACGTTACTTTTGACTTGATTCTAAAATTGTTATTAAACAGACGAAGGTCTCAACTCCAGAATTGAACATAAGTCCTTTAAAACAAACAAGAACAGATCAGGGGTTTAAAAGTATCTAACATGAAGTTTAAAACATTAAAAGCAAAAAGAAACCAGTAATTTTATACATATTTTCTCCTAACTATTTAAGAAAAAAAAATTAATCTTGTAGCAAGTCTACATAGTCTTTGACATGTAGTCTCTTAAGAAAAGAAACAGCTACCCCTAAAAATCACTTATATCAATTAAGAGTAAATATAAACTTTTAGTTTAATTCAAGTTGTTGCTTTTTAAAGGATATTGTGCAAATAAATGCAGTTCTCTCCTTTGGTGCAGTAACCCTGTATGTAAAACTTGCAGATTTCCTTCTTCTTTTCAATCTCTGCATCATGATCAAATTTACACTGCTCTCCCTATGAATCAGAAAACAAGAAAAAAAAAACATTATGGATCTGAAATGTTGAGGAATTCCATTTCATATGTAAATAAAAAAATCCTCCTTAGCTGAATTTAAACTGTTTATGTTTACTAACACAAAACTGCATTATAAACATGACCTAAAAACCCTGTAAACAGGGGGGCCTGGACACAGAGAAACAACTCCTGAATCGGGATACAAGATATATAGGCAGTAGTCACAGTAAACAAGCTGGTCTTACAATACCAGTTCTCTCCTCTGTCTCCACCTAGCAATTAGCATTAAAAAGGCATTTAAACAAATACTTTACTAAAATTATTTTCCATATAAACAATTATGCACTTGATCAGAAAACCTGGTTCCGTTTTAAGGGTGCGTGGGAGAACTTAAGAAAGTCCAACAAGCAAAGTATTAAGAATCTTCCATGTACAAAAACCAGAGTCCAAACAATATCAAGTTTATATCAACCGTATCATGTTATACACTAGGATTACTTTGCTGGAGAGGTTTTTTGCATTTTTTTTTTATTTATTTTCATGCAAAATACACTAAGTGCTCTTTCAGCCACTTGTTTTAAAACTGAAGGTGGCAGCAAACACTCATCTTCCTGAGCATAGCATGCTAAAAAATACAAAGGCAGCAACAAATCCATCATCTTCAATTCCCCCCTAGTTTGGGAAAAAAAGCATACTAAATTTCAACTTTACTTTGACCATTTGAAAAAGAAGCAGAAAATGTTCTATCTCTAAATACACACAGGAACCAAATATAAATGACACGCTCAGTTATTTGAGAAGCATGCGGTTTTTCTTAAGTGTGTTTTACAACTGCCTGAACTAGTCTGACATCAGAGGATTCAACTCCACAGCAGCATAAGCTTCAAAATGAAACAATAGCAATTTTTTTTTATGTCGTGAGAGACCGTTTTGCTAGGGCTTTTGCTCGACAGCTGACTGCTCTGAATAGCATTCTCTTCTTTCTGCTGCCTCCCCCTTGCTGGCTGAAGGAAGATGATTCTTTGGTAGGGAATTCTTCTATACTATTACTACAAACCCACTTTTTAGTTTAGAGAGAAATAATTTCGCATAATTAAGCAATTCCTTCAATATTTCAAAATTAGCAATAGCACATAAAAGAGAAATAGTCTCATACATTCAGAAATTATTGCCTATTTACAGATTCCATCCTTGTAAGATTTGTATATTTACATTTGATACATTGCCATTGTAAGTTTATGATACTATCACAGATGTTTTTACCGTATATACTAATAAGCAAATACAGTAATTTTTAGTAGAATTTATTATAATTCAAAATGTATAACAGAAGGGGTTGTTTTTCCACAAGTAATTCTGTTGGCTTTTATCTATAAATACGCGAAACATTAGAAATCAAAACATGGAGTTTCAACACACAGGTTTTCTTTGCATCAACTGAAGTAAAAGAGCACAGTGCACCTTCTCCCCTTCCTCACACCAAAGAAGCAGACCGACACACACAGTACATAATTACCTTAATACACCTCCCTTCGAGGAAATATTTACAAATTTGTTTGCCTTTGTGTTCCACTGTATGCTGATTTATGAACTCCTGACTCATATTAACCCATTTCTTCACTGGTTTGCCGTCCTGTAAGAAACATGAATATCCTGCGTATGTTTACTTATTAAGCACAGTTGCAAAAATATTAGAGCATACTTGGTGCACTAGTTACCCCAAAACGTGATTAACTACACCATGATTTAAGTTCTTAAAATTATTATACCCACAGCTCAAAGCAAAGGTAAATACACATACTTTTTTCTTAGCTGCTTTAATACAGTCTTTTTTACAAGTGCAACCAAATCAGAAACTTCTTAAAACAGACACAAATAATTTCACTGAATGGACAGAGTATCTCACACTTCATTTGACAACGCACCCATTAAGTCAGTGCCAACCACCCCCAATTACGGGCACCTCTGCAGGCAGCCAAGAGTTGAGTAATCACCCAGGCTTCCAGACCACCATCTTAGCCACAAGGCTATACTTTGCCAGTCCTTCCCCTTTACGTGCTTCTCACACAATTGTTACCTCCAGATTATCTTTTTTTTTTCTCTCCCTGTTTTCTCCTATTAAAAGAAAAGTAACCTGTTTGCTTATATCATGACGCAAAGCAGAGATGCACAATTCAATCGCGACCTAACACATCAGAATTATTATGTACCTGGTGAGTGAAATAATTGTTCCCTCTTATGATTTGATTCCCGTAGGCATCTGCACTTGAGATAAACTAAAGAAACTGCGGTAAACTCATCTAACTAGAGAGTCCTGGACAGATGTTGAGGAGGCCTGGCAGAGCTGGTGAAGTCATGGAAATAGATGGCCTTTAATGAACTGCTGAGTGTGACACTGCAACAGAGGGTAGAAACAAATGCTGTCTTTGCAGTGCTAGGTGATTGCCTACTGATGTGATGATAGAGGGAAACGGGCTTTTCTGATTTCCCATTTTCACAAAAATGAGCTGGGTTCTGCCTGCTGAGTAGCAGCTTCTGAAACGGAGTGGATGTGGTTCTCCACAGTCATCACACTGCATCATGAGCACACATGAGCATCAGCACATCAAGCGTCCTGTCTCATTTTGCTCGACAGATTAAGCAATGTCACAAAACATTAACATGAAAAATGATTAGCAGATTTTGTTGACATTGAGAAGCAGAAATCTTTGAGCTAGAAACGCCACCCCAGGATCAGTCAAGATCCATTTTCTACTCTGAACACATTAAATCCAGAGAAATTTCAGCTACTTCAGACAAAGCAGCTTTGAATCTAATAACTGATCCTCCTCAAGGTTAACGCAAATATCACATAAACACGATGCTCCAAGTCTCTCTGGAAGCACTGCAAATCAGTGACTGTCCCACACCACAAATCACTTGAAACAATGGCCCGAGGAAGGTTGAAATGCTCCCACCATGTCCCCGAGAATCACAGGGATGTCGCTGTACGGCTCGGGAGTCTCAGTGGTTACCCCACTACACCGCGCAGCTCAGCATCTGCATCACAGAATTCATTATTTCGCTGTAACCATAAGCCCAGCTTTTTGTTTTCTGCCTCCCAGCCCTGCCGGGACCTGCCTGCAGCTGCCTCCTCGCCTCCACCCTTCCCACGGCTTGGGAGACGGAACTGGAGGACAAGGCATGCTCTGCAGCAACAGAAGGAGTTATCCTATAAACAAGGCACTGTCCTAATAGATCAAATGGCTGCCCTTTTCCCTACCACATGCAGAGCGGGGAACGGAGCATCTAATTGGGACCACTCAGGAGCCCCAGAGAGTTAGGCCAGCTGGAGAACACGGGGAAAAATTAGCATGGATGAATTACACATCACCCCATTAGTGAGAAGCCACCCGTGTGTACTCTGGAGTGCAGGAGGGAAGAGAACCACAGACATTTTAGTTGCAGTATACAGACCTAAATATGATTTGGCTTAAATAATATTTTTTAGCCATGGACGGATTTGATCCATTAATCATCAATTTTATATTGCTTTTCATTTAAATGAAGATTGGAGTGAGAAATTTACAAATACCGTGGCAATACTGAATGCTATGTTTTCTCTAATTCCTGTGCAAAGAATTACTAAATGAAAACCAAGGTAACGTATACTTCCATTTCCACAGTCACAGCTACGGAAAGAGAAGGATTCAGATGAAAACTGGAAAAGCTGAAGGCGTCCATTTTCTTTGATGAAAAATCTGAGGTGAACTGGTAGCAGTAAAACAACTTATTTCAGATACATTTAACATTGAAGTTCATGCACCATTCAAAACCAAAGCTCATAAACCACTTCATGCTGGTTTTTTGTATTTCCAAGAAAAACAAGAAAATTGCGTATTAGCTTAAGTTATCGATTATACTTCGTATACCCAGTGTTGGAAAATTCTAGTCATTTTCTAGACAAAAAAAAAGTTTAAAGGTATGTATTTTTAAATACGCTTCCATTAAAGCAAAGCAGTCATTTGAAACAATTACAATTGTTCCAAATTCAGCTTTAATTCCACATACCTCATGAAAGCCATCAGATCCTTTATTGCCCCCTCTTCCCCTTCCACGATCTTTACGCTTCAATTTCTTTTGCATTCCACGCCCTCGACCAACATTGTAATTATTACCTCTTTGAGAAATACCTGAAAAACAGCAATGACCTCTTTACATGACCTCAGAAAGTAAAGAAAAAGTATTATCTAGTGACACTGAATACAGACAAATCTAACAAGTTAAATATCTGCCTTTTCGCAGGCTGAATTCCTAAATATTATCTCGAATCTCAAGTTAGCAAGTACAACTACACCAGCCAATTTTAATTCTGTGCAACTGCCTGCTCTTTGAAAAGCTCTTCAAATCAATAGCAGACTGACAAAATATTAATCTTGTTCAAAGCAGCGTCTCACAATTAGAAGTGCAGGCATGTTATTTCTAACCAGCCCAAATACTTGAAATATTTTGTGCTGTTTGGTCACTTTCTGAACGCAGAACTAACCAGTACAACTGGCACCCAGATGTGTGTGCATGTTTCATTGTCACAATATGCAAGAAACCCGAGATCATAACCTAAGAAATATGACAGAACAGTTTTGAATATAAAAAAGTTTAAAGGTAACTGTTTGGAAGCCTCAAGAGAGTAATTATCCAGCCAGGCGTCATGGTCTCAACTAAAACCACTGAGACAGTTATCTGCTTGCTCATCCATTTTAAACCAAAGAAAAGCACTGAGAAAGCTCTGCAGACATCACATCAGCTTCAGGTGGCAGCTACCCTGCTACAGCCAGGCTGATTCCAGTGAAAATGCCTTGACATCATCTCAGATGACTTGCAGACAGAGATTTAGAAGCAGTATTATCGTGCAGCACATGAAAAGCCATTTTTGTCTCAGCTACAAAGATTCTGCCAACCTTTTGCCAATTTATTTTACTGTGAACCAAAACAGAATACAATAAAACTTCACTGTAGTCAATGAAAGCCAGCTTACTACCTTTGCATAACCCACAATATCTCCCGGAGAACTAGTAAGGTATTCATACTGTCATACAAAACCCTGCTCAAATTTTGCCTGGGAGGCAAACTTTTAACCATAATTAAAGGGAGAAAATTTTGCAAACTGAATCAACAGTTTCTGAAATGAGAACTTGATCGCATAGAAAAAGGGATGAGGACAAGTTAAGTATTTCTAGATAGTAGATGAGGCTATTTCTGGTACACATCGCCTCCATTGCCTAACCTTCCACACACCCTATGGCAATATGCAGTAATACAAGACGACCGGGGAGTCAGAAGTCCCTTCATAATACAGAGGCCAGAGATGTTAAGCTGGCTCAACGAATTGCATTACAATGTCAAGCAAACAATCAGACAGCAAATGAAAGGTGCAAACAAGAATGCTTGCATAACTTGGTTTATAGAAGTAAGGCATGAAATAAGGGCAGCAGGACTCTTCCAGGAATATGTTGCTTAAGAGGAATACTTTCTCACCAGCATTTGTATTGGCCCAGCTTTGAATGCAAGAGAAGTTGTGAAAACAAAAATAACAGGATACTAGCACACTTGTGGGGTATACCAATAAAAGTATTCAGGCACCTATCAAAATTTCTAGGTACTTAATTATTTTTGGGGGGGGGGGGAGCACAGTACATTAGATTTTGGAATTGACATATTTACATGCCTTCCCCCAAACAAGTCCCATTTCAGACTTTCCTGAACTACCACCAGAAAGTCACTTTACAGCCCTATGATTTCTTACTCAAGCAGTTATACAACAAAATTGGCTTTTTAATAGGGTGTTGTTTCTTTATTACTATGTACATATTACCCAACACTTGGTTTTTTTCTTCAATATATACATCAGTGTGACAACATGATATTATTCCTTCACGATGAAGAGCATTATCACTTACTGATGGGAGACTGCAAGCTCATAAGGAAAGTCACCACTGGCAGCTTTCTTCATTCGGCTCTCAAGACAACCATCCAGAAATGATGCGTGATACAACTGCTGCCATCATCCATTACTACAGTCAATGATACAAATTATCTTACCTTTCTGGATCCCTTTCATCCCCTGTTTTTTCACTGGTTCTTTCGGGAATGGAGGTCCTAAGTCAGTACTGGAGGTCTCTTTAGCTTGCCTGTATTGTTTAAGCTGATCAGCAAAATCTTCATCCTTTTCTTCCTCATTATAATTACCAAAGTTTTCGTCACTGTAATGACTATAGTCATCATACTCCTTACTTTTTATATTTTTTTTATGTTGCATTTTCTGTGAACTCATGTAATTTCCTGATACATGCCCATGCTGTAATGAAAGGGATTACGCTGTTTAGAAGCAGCTCAGTATTTCAAAAAGCACCCCTCCAAACTCCTCTACAAAACCAATTGCTTTTACGTTGTTTTATTGCCACGCTGCCTACCAGGTTTGCACAAACAAGCATCGATAACGCACAGTGAAAACCAGTTATTCACTAAAAATTACTACTTTTGATTCTGAAGGTATCAAAATTGGAAAAAAGATAAAAAAGAACAGCATCAGCACCTATACTCCAGAAAAATGTTCAGTGGTGTTGACAAAACATTTTAACATATGCATTTCTAAGTGTTCTAAATGCTACTTAGATGAACTATGATTAAAATAAATTTTTTCCCTTCATGATCTCAAATCCTGACAATCTCGGGAACAGATGATGCAATCTGTCCTGTCTCTGTCAGTCAAGACGAAATATTGCTTACGGCCACTCCTAAGGCAGCACCGTCCCTTCACCCATTTCTGCAGACAGGATCTTCAGATTGTTAATAAATTTGTCTGGCTTAGAGGTCTCTGGAACAGTTTCAGGCTAAAAGGAAGAGTCTCCTCTCCTCTGAAGTACCAGAGTTTCATGAAGCCTCTAGCTGCTCTATTGCAGCTTTAGAGAATGCATTCTGTTTCACCCAGTGGTCTCAGGAGGGCTATCGAGCTGCACAGACTGAGAAAAGCCTCAAGGACAAACTGAACTAGCAGAGAGCAGCATCAACTCTTAGGTATTTAAAGGTGCTTTTTCATGAGGTGTTTCTTAGTACAGTCTACAGGCAGTAATAAAGAACTCTTAACTGTTGCCTGATGGAGGAAAAAATAGTATCAGGCTTGTTTACACCACCTACGTTCATGCCACAGATAATGCTTTACATTTGGAGATCTACCCAAGGAGATGAGAACTAGATGTTGCTTCCTGAAATCTGCCAGAATGCGCACAAGTGATCAAGTCAGTCTTCAAAAATGGCATCATTTACATTTGTGTTTTTTAAATTACACCCAAACAAAGACATGAGAAATCAGTTTAAAAAAATACTACCTGACTGAATGAAGAATCATAATCTCTGTATGAAGAGCTGCTACTCTTTTTATGTGGCCTTTCTGTACGCTCAATATCAGAGTCATGGCTGTAGTCTGAACTGTCATCACTGGAAGGGGAGTTATGCTGAAAAAGAAGAAGAAAATAACTCTCAGACACTGTTACATAATTCTCTGTGTAACTGGTCTGCTGTATATGTACTTAAAGGAAGCATTAGACCAACAAATGAATATTTTCTTAATTCGCAGAAACCTCTGCTTCTGGGGGAAGCTAAAGAAAGCATGCTCTTTGACGACCCACTCTTATCAGAGAGAGAGATGTGATCTGATGAGGCTTCACAATGTAAACACTGAGGGCTATGTGGTTTCTCTGGGTTATACCAGCTTCCTACGGGTCTCTCTGAGCTCTGCTTCTTTGCGACATAGCAGGGATGGTGCTGGAAGGCCAACAAATCCGAGAGATGGCTAAAAACTTGCACATGAACATAAAAATTATTAGCATCCTGTCATTTTCTGCTGGGAGAAAACTCAGCATTGCTGCACTACAAGGGCTTTATTTACATGTATGGTTTGCAGAAAATTTAAGAGGGGAAACCATACGAGAATACTGTATTTCTGTAATTTTTAGAGAATTACCATTGGATTTAATTTTCTATGTTAAAATTTTGTGAGTCTCTTGCATTTATTTAAGTTGATTAAAATATATATTAGAAACATCTTAATTAACTTTACTGAAGAATTCACTTAACTAGATTGAAATCTTTTCTTTCCATAAATATGGTAATTAGCACAAAAAGCAAAATTGTAAATTTACTTTTTGCCTCTTATCCTCAAAAACTCTCATTCTCTATGGTTCAGCTACCATTACCTTTGTCAGTGGCCAGTGCTGAATTCACACTGCTGCTTAAGATTTAAACAATTCAAGAAGTGGTTTAACACTTCAGCCTTCAGTGTCAGAACCACCACAACCATTCACAATGATAAAGAGCAAAATGCTCATAAATGTCAATATTTTGTAAACTGCTATTAAATACTGAAATAAATACACATCCAGTGAAGATGTATATCACAAATAATAGTTACACTCATGGTCTGATTTTGTATTTCTTTTAAATATAAACCAAGTTTATGAAAATCGCTATCCCTGGAGGTATTTAAAAGACTGGTAGATGTGGTGCTTAGGTACATGGTTTAGTTGTGGTTTTGGCAGTGCTCAGTTGATGGTTGGACTCGATGATCTTAAAGGTCCCTTCCAACCTAGACGATTCTATGATTCTATAAAATGCATTTAGGCAAAGCTAACGAGCAAGTTCACAAACCATCATTTGAAATGTGCTACAGCTGGATTATTTAATGATACATTGTCTCTTACTGCACATAAACTGTCACTGAATCCATGAATATGCACTTCCATGTGTCAAAAGTCTATTTAAACAAATTCTTTAATATTGAAATGCATTGGTAAGATAGGAATCTCAAAAACTCCACTCCAAAGACTGCCTAAATAGCAACAAAATCATTTAAGATTTCTTCTCTAATTCCCTGGATCCTTGTCTAAACCTGGAAACCTGTCATTAAAATAAGCACCTCCAGTATTTTGGTTTGTATTTCCTAACCTTATGCTTATCCCGTCTTCTCCTTTTTGATTTTTTCTTTTCTTTTTCTTTTTTGCGTTTCTTCCGTGATTTTCTGTGTCCTTTTTCATTTTTCTGTTTATCATCACCTTTTGTACCATGTTCTTTCACATCTTCATATGCTGCATCATCTATTTCACCATCTTCGAGCTCTCCATCTTCTCTGTAGGAGGAAAAACATCAATACAATAAAATTACATGTTGTTATCCATCTCATCCACCCAACAGCACAATAAAAAAAAACCACACCCAGTATTTCTTTCCATCAGTTACATTTTTATACACGTGCATACACTTTCCAATACAACTAACACCACAATAACTATAAGGATTTTAGAACTTTCTTTTAAAGCTAAACAAAAATGGAATGCAAGCCGTTAAATGCCCTTGAATTGTACTGCAAAATTGAAGTTTTAAAACTTCTTAAACTTGTATTTTTTTTTACTACTCAGAACAAAAATCTTCTCTGCTTACATAGTTTTCTCTAACCTAGATTAAAAAAAACCTGCTTCAATATATAGCACTCTGTGGTCCTTAAACACATTTCAAACTGAAGAGGCAGTTTAATCATTTCTAGAAATAAAATACTTCTGCTACAATGCTATTACATTCCTTTATGCTGCTGTATTTGCACAACTGATATGGTCAAAATTAAAGACAATTAAAGCTCTCAGAAAACCATACAGGTAAACAGTAGCAATAACGAAAACACGCAGTTGGGCACTGCAGGAAAAACAATGCATTGTAATACCGACACGTTTCCTTCAACACACCAGCTCCTAGAACTAAAGATGGGTCTGTAGTATCTAGGATGTAATGGCCAAAATCACGAGCAATTCGAAAAAGGAGGATTAATTTGGTGGTTAAACAGATTCTTCAAAAGGAGTTAGTAGTAGTAGCTGACAAGAAAGAAGTAGTGAACATTTGAATTTCCTTCGCTAGAATCTAATAACTGATAGAAACAAGATATTTGATGATGCTACTTCCATAAGCTACCCAGGGTAATTCTTTTCTTTTTAAAATTTGTAACATTGACATTTGTAGGGAGTTGTTTCATACATCAATAAATACTGTAAATGGAACAACATGCATGTGAATGTAACTCCTGCATATGAGTGCAACTCTCAAGTCTTCAATTTGGAATAAACACCAAAGGATGATTTCAAAACAAAAAAAAAAAACAAACCACAAAATATAACTGCTGTTAAGTGCTTGTACTCTAAGTAACAGAAACGCTCCTGCTTATCTCCGTCACTAGGGGGGAAAAAGTGTCTATGATTACATAAGACTTTATTTAAAGTTCTGTCTACTGACCCAAAAAATAACAACCCTGAAAATATTTTGCCAAGAAAGAAACATTTCCACAAAACACCAGCTAACCTATTTCTCATCCCTATTTCAGACATACTGCTGAAGCAACCTCAACTAGCCTTCTACTATTTGGTATTTGCCAGGGTTTGGTTGCGGAAGAATTAACTGCTTTAAACATTCGTAATTGGCTCTATATAATTATTGCTACATTACCACTGCTTCAGGAATTCAGCCTTTGCAGGCATCGTGGAACCTTACAGAAACTCAGTCCTGAATTTTTACATGGAGATTGCTTGCAAATGCCATCAGTCCTATGGTGTCTGAAACCCTCACCCTATGAATGCACCAGATTCAGCAGATGGTGGGGGCAGCAAGGGGAGAAGCCTGTAAATACTAGAAAACCGTATTAAAACAAAACAAAACAAAAAAAACACACAAAAAACCAAAAACCAAACCTAAAACAAGACCAAAGTAGTGCTGGGGGCAGTAGAACGTATTAGGACAGAAGGAGCAATTAGGCTATACTAAATTGCCTTACAATTAGTCCACCTCAATCCTGTATTCACAATGCATTAGCTAACCTGATAACCAACTCTGTCTGCTTCAAGGGAACGTGAACAGTAGGGAAGGGGGAAGAACTCATCAGGAAGTGAAAGACCTGAGTCCCCACAGTAAAAAAGCAGCGGTTAGGAAGTCAGAAGCAACCCAAAGTTCTGACTTTTTTTAAGAGGAGTAAATGGATATGCCAGGGAGAAGAAAAGGGGAGGTGACATAACTGCTGTATTGTCACCTGGTAGGTATTGGAACTTCTCAAAACTAAATACAACTAAGCATTTAGCAACTAAATGTAACTAAAGTTGCAACTAAATGCAACTTAGCATTTAGCAACTGGAAACAACAACAACAAAAAAACCCATAACAGAAAAAACCAAAAACACAACCACCACCAAGATATGACACCAAGATATGATTACAGATCACTAACCAGCCACAGGCAAAAAATGCAAAGAAAAAATAAAACCACACGCAGATTACTGAATCGCATAAAGGCTTTGCAGAAAAAAATAAGCAAATACATCAATTTCAAGGTACTACCTCTTCACCTTTAATTGTCAACTACTGGTGGGATCCTACAGCATATCTACGGCAACTGTGAAACTTTCCTATCATCTCATGGAAGCCCACTGCAACCACGTAAAGACAAGTTATATATATCCCAGCCTCATGAAGATGCTTTGCTGCATTACATGATTGAGAAGCGGACTCGAAGAGATTTTCTAAGAAATGCATAAGAGCAGCTAGTCTACCTAGTGATTGAAAAAAAACACTATGGAATATGGGAGAAAGTAATTGTCCAGACAAGTACTGAAGAGAGTTTTGTTTTGCTAAGTAGCACGAAGTAGGAGGACTGAAAAGAAGGAAAACCCAATACGTAATGAAAAAGTTGGCATAAAAAGACAGATCTAATTTGATTAGAAGATTCTGCTGTGGAAGGTGTCATTTAAAGACCAGCATTCACATTGATGGTCAGCAAAAGAAAGTTCACGGCAGGTAGTGAGTGAACTTTTAGGACTTCTAGGACTGCCACAAGCAGCTGTTGAAGCAGACAGCAGCAGCCACAGAAAAGGATGGGATAAACTCACAGAAAGCAAGCCCATTAAAGGCACGGCTGTTCCCTCCAACACATCCAATATAACTGCAGGTGCTAGGAAAAGAAAAACGAACTTAGAAAGAAGGTAAGAAAAACTACCCAACTCCTACGTCTTAAGTTTAGCTACACCGCAAATGCAATCATCGCTGATTTTGCTTATGGCCTTAAACATTTACTTTGACACATTTTGAAAAGGACGTTATTTTTTAGTGCAAATATAAAACAACAGGAAGCTATGAAGTCAAAGTTTGCTTTTGAACAAGTAACAGGAATAAATAACAAAGGTATGCCCACTACCAAGTGGGTACCAAACGTGAAGTACAGAGACTGTTTCAGATTCCATTTTTATGTGATTTTTTGCAAGGTGCTCACCGAGATCTGCTCATAGACAATCCTTAAACTATCTCGCGAAGGACAATATAATACCAAGATACTCCCATACTGAAAAAGAGAGAAAAGATCTGCAGAATATGTACCCCAATCACGAAATAAATCCTGTCTTCAAACACCGCAGCAACCATTATCTCCAGCATTCCCTGACAAATTCTGAAGTACACCATACAATATCCCAAGAAAGCATTTGTCACATCTTTCCAGGAGACACTTGATTAATAAAGTGTGCCTTATGAAACTGAAATGCAAACATTTATGAAATACCTGCAGCTATTAAAAAAAACAATATTTCATCTTTTGACAACGTGAGCTAAACTCACTCTCTCAAGGATGTCTACTCAATTAAAATAAGCTCTTAAGTAAAATGCCTACTGAAAATGCTCTTTGGGAAATAAGGTTTTTACTAGTTACTAGTTCCTTTGGGAACTGCTGTCATATATTTACACTTCTGGGATGCATCCAGGAGACTTGAATAACTTTCTAGGTAAAACAATTGGGCAGAATCTCAGTAATACTATGCTCTGGATTGCATTTCAAAGGTAAAATTACAAAAGTCCTCTAATCCCCAAATACCTAAATCCCACAACATCCTAGAACTTTCCAAGCACTGAACTTCAAGAAGGTGTTTAAAAAAAAAAAAACAACACATTGGATAAATATGATTTGAAAATACAATGGTAAAAAAATGTACAATTTCTTGGAAATAATTTAATTATACTTCAAAGAAACTTTAAAGGAAGTGATAGGGCAGAAATTACCTTCCATTTTAAAGGCTTTTTTTTTCCTTCATTTAAAATCCAAACTGGAGCTGTATGCTAGAAAGCAAGCGCAGAACCTACCACTTTTAGAAGCTCAATTCCTAAATTTGTTTGACAGAGTTGGCTATAGCAAGCAGCTTTGGGAAGGGCTTTCGGCAAAGTGAACCCAAGACTACCTCCTTTTCCACTATGAGTAATAAAAGTCAACAAACAGATGTGGTCTGGAAAAAAACACAGCCAGCGGATGATTTTCTAGGAAATGGGTCCGAGTCTTAGGTTGCATTCCCATTGGCAGTATCTACAACAAACGGATGAGAACACTGATCTAAAAAGAGAGAATATGAACTTCTGTTTTGCGCAGTGCATCTTCTTGCTTACAGAATATCTTAGCACACTTCTATTATTGCTAGAAATGCCTGACACACAAACCCCAACATTTTCTTGATCTAGAAAAGCAAGGAAGTAGAATTTCATTGTCTTTTTCAAGACTCGCTTCTCTTTCAACTACCCTGCCCCATGAAACAACACACCACAAAAACAACCTTCACTGAAACAATGCCAACAAGTTGTGGGGGGAGCAGTTTACGATGCCTACACAATGCATACCTTGGGAGTCAAAAAGACAACCTCTGTGCTGACGGAACACTAGCAATTTATAAGTTTTGGATTCTGTATTTGTTTGCAAAGGCTGAACTAAATCTGATGCATCTTCAGATTAACAGAAGTTAATCCCTGACCTATTACAGTGCAGACCTGCAGTATAAAATTCTGGCACAGAAAACAGCAGAAGAGGTTAACTCACCTCTCACCAGAGATCTCAGCTGTTCCTAGTGCATTTAAAGTCCTTTTGGAAGAGAAACAAAAGTGTCTTCATTAAATACGCAGTTTAAATTGCTTAGAGGTGTTTGGCTACCACTGCCTGACCTACTGGAACCCCTTCATAAAGAGCCCTGGATGACTTGAATGATTAAAACAAGTTGCCATATGGTACTACTATTTCCTCATAACCCATGGGACAGCAAATGCAATCTTGCCATCCAGAAGACAGGAGATGCAAAATTAAGTACAGATCACCTAGACTCTACGAGCTAAACAAATCCTAACTAAACAAATGGCAGCACACTGGCCGTGATCTTTCCTATCAGCCCCTGTACTAGGACTAGCTACACACAAAAAACCCTTGGTTCACCTAGAATGTGAGAGAAAGAACTAAAATTGGTGATGGATCACTCGCTTTTCCACAGTCTACAGATACTCAGAGCTTGATGGCTATGTGAAAACAAAACCATAAAGCACTTCCACTGTCCCAAGAGTACTTCTAGAGCATCTCCAAAATGCATTAGAAAGGCACGGAACCCAAACTATTTTTCAGACAGAATCAGTTTGGTGAAATCACTGAAACAGCAATTTTGCAAGTATTTGGTTAGGTAAAATAGAAATCCACACTTAAAGTAACTCACCATTACTCTAGGGTTTACTGTTTAATTTATGACATTCAAACTCGGCTTTAACTTACCTTTCTTGCCCTTAGTCTGAGTCATTTTTAAAAATAGCATTCCTTATGTTCAAAGAAGATTTACAATTCAAGCTCCTTAAGTCCAAGATACAAAACGAGACGCATTTTCTCAGTACACTGATAACTGTAGCTATGAAATATTTTAAGAAAATTAAAAGGGTTTTGCCTGTGGGACTTTTTTACCAATCTTCCTAACAGAAGTACCTAGCATACTTGTAGATACAGCAGGTGCTACACAAGAATCATACTTCTGTACATTTTAAGAACTTAGATGAACAAAGTCGTACAACCAAAATGTGAGTCGCTATCATTAAACACTATTTTCTGTTAAGCCCATTTTTGGTAGGTTTGCTTCACAGGTGAGAAAGGGTGCCATTTAAAAATAATTACATTTTGTTTTACAATATGATGCTTTTGACTTTATTTATTAGAATAAGCCTTAAAAAGAATATAAATAGCTAAGAGCTTCTGAAAGCATTACCAAGAATAGAAAATGTATGTAGTAGATAAAAATTAAAGGCTGCAAACAACCCCCTTCTACTTCTTGTACACAGAGATTTGCTGTAGAGAAAGGACACAGTAACAAGAATGCAAACTTTATAAATGGGGAGAACTCTTAACACATTAAGCAATTCTTTTTAAGAAGCTACTACTTTCTGGTGATAACTGAATATTACTATCCAAAAATAATATAAAATCTACCATGAGTGCATGGTTAAACCTTAACCTCTTTGTTCTGTGATTAGTTCTAGAAGAGATAGGTTATCAGAAGACATCCAGGATGTCCCAAACCTCATCTTCTCATATAGAAGCAATACGTTAACAGCCCTTAATTTACAGGGGCTGATAACAGCACCATACACCTGTTCTGCTGACCTCTGAGTACCTGTGATAAGGACATATAACGCAGGGGATAGAGTTTAAACTGATGGGAAACTACCTGAGTGTTTCTGACACCAGTCAAGACTCCTTTAGTGAAAAAGCCTTACACCCCTCCTGGATATTACTCCTTAATTTCTTTTGAGCATGTTTTCCTTAGTATCCCAAACTAGATTTCTCCCTCAACCCCTCTATTCTAGCTCCTCATACACTCCTGCTGCTTCAAATAACCCTCCTGCACATATTTTCCACATCCAATGCATCTAAAAAAACATGGTGCTATGCAGCACTTGTGACTGCACAGATGTACCCAGCTATCATTTCTCATCATTACATGCTTACTTTCTATCCTGTTCACTAGCACGAGATGAACCCACAATTTTGTTTTTATAAAATTATGAAGAGCATGGTAACTCAGACGCAGCTCAATGATGTGAAAATTACATGTCGAAAATAAGATCTTAGAGGGCTAAAATTCACTAAATGAATTTGTCCTAGCTCGCTGGTACAATACAGAATTTATTAACGAATAAGGAAAAGAAGTACAAAACTAGAAAGTGTTGTTGCAGTTAACACAACAAGCCACTGTTAGTTGGCCACAACAAGCGTGTGCCAACTAGCACTGGCTTCTTCGACAATGTAATGTAGGTCACTTAAGAGTACTTTTCACCTGCCCATTAGTTTTGACCACTCTGCAAATGTAAAGTTCTTTTAATGTACAATACACCCAGGCAGTGAAACTGCACCATGAAAAGTTACAGATCAGACTGCCTGAGGGTTTTAACCTCTGTTTTGCTTTTATCCGCAGGGCTGGCTTGAACAGATACTGCATTCCCATAAAATGGGGGAAGGAAGTGAGAAAGACAGCAGTGAAGCATGCCAAAAAACAGCTTCCTGTGGTGGTACTGGAGGCCAACAAGCAACTTTTGGAAAGCCCACTTTCTCACCCTGCCACCTAACCATCTCCAGTCTCTGGGGTTTAATACTGTAGAAGAAATTAGAGAAATTCACACAGGCCACCTCCTCCTCCCCAGGAGGACGAGCAGCAACAGCTACATTATCCAGCTGCATTTTTGCCACTCCTGCAACGTTTGCTGGATAGCAAACAAGCCTTGTTTGCCCAGAGGGCATATTTGGGAGTGATCATCTCTTCACTTCCTAGTTTCCTAATGTCAAAGCAAGTTTTGCAATCATGCTCAAAAACAATAAAGCACTACAAGGCTGCATTCAGTGATCACAAAAAACTTCGACTTAACATGAACACATTCGTTGTTGATTAACTAGTACTGAAAAAAAATAACCTCTAAAACCAGCTATAAGTAAACATTGTCAAAGCAAATTACACACATGTGGACAGAGGGCATTAAAGCACCAGGTAGATGCATTTAAATCGTCAAGTTTAAAGATGGATGGAAGCCTTATGGCAAGGGAGACTGGGAAAGCAGGCGGGCTGGACAATAGCAGCTGTGGATTAGAGATCTTTAGCCCTTCTGTTCCACAAATGCTTCCCTGATCTGTAATGCTATGGTGCTTCACGGAGCTGAGGAGCCACGCGGATCGAGACAATACACAGACAAATCCACTTGCAATATCATGTTGACTAAGCAGTAACGGAGAAAACATACAACTTAGGTATATAATACAGATTTAAATTTGTTGTTACTCATCTTGGTTACAACCCACTACTTGCATTCTTCCATTTACTTGCCACCGGCTGTAATTTAGCAGAGCAGGTCTCCATTACAGCGAACCAGACAGACCTGTTAGAGCAGCAGAGTGTAAATCATGCTCGCCGAGGACAGGAGTGCAAAACTGGTACATGGAAAGGGAGCAGGCAATTTCTAAGACAGCTGGAAGAGGAAACTGGGAAAATAAAATAACAAAGGGGTGGCTGGGTGAAGTCTCTATTCACGTGGCTCATCTGGACATACACCGGGCACACACAGCTGGCAAAGGAGAAGCTTCGGAAGAGCAGCACCACAGATAGATGTGAGCAGATTCACATAATCAAACATTTCACCTACACTTTGTGAAACTCAAATCAGTTGATCTTGAATAAG
Source organism: Chroicocephalus ridibundus (assembly GCF_963924245.1). Classification (NCBI taxonomy): domain Eukaryota; kingdom Metazoa; phylum Chordata; class Aves; order Charadriiformes; family Laridae; genus Chroicocephalus; species Chroicocephalus ridibundus. The sequence continues at coordinate 10,209,914 of NC_086286.1, read as the reverse complement.
AAAGCGACTGTACCAGCTTCCTTCTAAAATGAAAAAATTGTATCCAATACATAATGAAAAAGTGTACACTGAGGATTAGCATGGTTCCCGGAAAAAGGAAGCTGAAACGCAACAGACAAGCCCAGCTTTGAAGTGGTGTTTCCCTCTGCAAAAATCAGGAGAATTTTCTAAAGAAAGTTCACGGGGCACTCAGATGCTTGTTGGAGAGCTCTCTCTAATGTAGAATTCCCTTTATTATGCGATGAGTACATAAAAAGGGGCCTGATACTTACACTTGCAATGTAACTTGTAAGACCATGCTGATTACAGAAACACTACTTGCACCTCCGTGACCTCTGAGTTACCATCTCAATGTTCAGACCTATCATTAGGTCACTGCTATTTTTACAGCAGATAATGGTATAAGAAATCTCCAAGTCTGGAGATTAAATGACAGTAAAGCAGAGAGCGCCAACAGAAAGTATCAGTAGCAACCTCATGTTTCTGATTTAAAACATAAATGAATTCCAAGTTATTTTCTAAAGTTCCTGACAATTGTAAATCTGGCACCAATATCAAATGCAGAACCAACTCTAGCAAACAAGTCCTTCTCATGCCTGTAACAGCTCAGTATTAGTCAGAAAATCAAAGTCCACAGAAGTCTGCATGAGGACCGACTTCTTTTATATTTGTGACAAGTGTTTAGTTCTTCTCTTAGGCACATACATTCATCTACAGCATGACATATAGGTGGGACAATGTCTACCAAATAGTTTAAGGGAAACATGAAGCACTCAGTCCTGCAGATGATGGTAACAGCAACCACAAACTATCGCAAGTAATCAGACCTTGCTGACCTCCAGAAGAGAGCGATAATTTGCACATACAGCCGTTTATATACTGGGGCTCCTTTCTGAGAGTTACACTTCTCTTTCCAACACAGTTTCTCCTTCCTGATGGCAAGGGGGAGCTATGTTTATGTATACTCCAAGAAGTGAATTTGCTTTTGCGTATGTATTTGCTGTAACTGAGTTTGCCTGCACCCTCCCTCAGACTTCTTTCTTACCCTATCAAAGACTACCTCCATAACAAGCAATCCTTAATAAAACCTAACCTTACAGGAAAAACTTTAAAGACACCTGTTATCTGTGTGTACAAAGTCCCAACTACTTCATCAAACAGAAGGTCTCCACAATGAGTTAACTGAAAATATTTAAAGAATGAAAAACCTTCCCCACTTAATCAGGTGCCCCATCTATAAACCAAGAAAACAAAGACTCTGGATTAAAACAATCTTCCAACTTAAAATATTCAAAGTATGGACAGACAAGATTTTTTACTATTTTCTACTTTTCAAAATCACTAACCAACTTCTTTATAATTCTATAGATCTGTTCAAAGCCAAACTAACTAAATGTTAACAGAAATGCTATTAATTTATGCTGCACAAATTGACTTAATCTGTTAAATGTTTTCAGCAGCTTCCTATTGTGGGAATTATTATTATTATTATTACTATTATTATTATTAGTCCTACTGAGCTACCAATGCAGTAAAAAATTCATTGCAAGATAAAACATATTGAAACTAGTCATGTTAATTTTAAAATACCAAACTAGTATTACAGTGAGACTCCAATTCAAGGTAACTCAGAATATGAGCGTACCAGGCACTTGCATCTTTTCTATAGAACTTAAATCTGGCTTTTCAACTGACTACAACGGAGACCGGACAAAACCAATTCAGTACTAAAAAATATTCACAGTTAAAGCTGTGCTGCCCCTCCCCTTGGCAAGTCAATCGTGTTTTCTGTGGACAGAAAGATTTTAGGCCTTCCCAGTCACCAGCTGGCAGGGAAGCATTTATAAACTTCAGAAAGTTAAAATATTACATTTTGACAGGATTACACTTGCACACCTAATATAATACAAAGACTTATATTTGGGGCTTTTTCTTTTTTAACAATGCTCTAGGTGTACTAAGAATATACTTTACTGTACATTACTGTCCTATCAGAGGGGAGCAGAAGTTTTGTAAGTCTTGTTTACAAAAAGTATGAACAGGTAAATGTGTTTATTGTTAGTCTTCTGCTCTTCTGAAAGTAAAACATTACAAAGCAATGTTTATAAATTAACCTGTATTAAAAGTACATTAGGCTATTAGATAGTACTTATTTATTCTATTTCATAATTTACCAGTGTAACAACAGGCGTACTGGTGAGAACAGCTGGTTAGGAACTCTACTTGTCAACATCGCATGAGTAACTCCAAGTTAGAAAAACTATGCTTCCAGCAGAACAGTGGGTAACTTGGGCTTGTCCTCAAGGAGGACTTTAAAACACGAAGTATTTTCGATCCCTGAAACAGTAAAAAGTCACAGACTTACTAACTCCAGCAACTCTAAAACACTTCGCCTGCTACTGCTGCACACTTTTACTAAGCAGTTATGCCATATCTTCAGCAATCCCAGTGGGTTACTAGGTTCGCTTTTTACACAGCGCTCTTTTAGGAACATACAGCATGACACAACTTACACTATTTCACAATTAAAAGCTGGAAGGTGAAAACAAGAATCAGCAGCTCAGGGGTCTGCCCTGAACCTGTCACTAAATCACCGTACGATTTTTGGACCAGTCAGCTTGCGTGGCCCTCCACTTCCCAATTTGTAACACAGAATTAGTGACTGTTTCTCCACTGAGGGAACTTAACATTCGCTCACAAGCCCATTTTTCCCCAGTGTTTTTCAGTCCTCTGAAGCAAGTATGGTTTGTGGAGGTTTGTGGGGAGGACAGACTGAAGCCCAGCTGTCGAAAACCAGCATTTTTAACTCCTGCAGTTGTGTCACAAATGCTCTGAGTAGATGTAGACTGAAGGACTGGTAGCTGTCACCCTGGCATTGTATTTTTGGAACTAGTTAGGAAGGCCAGGGCTGCCTGGAGAAAGGATTTGAATTTCCAGCAGCTGCAGGAGAGAAAGGGAGGGAGGAACAGAGGTCCTTTCACCAGGAACAGGACTCTGGTTTTCTGCGCATGGGGACTGAGAGGTGGCAAAGATAACGTCAGTCAGACTTTAATCTGCATAAAAAAAAGATCCAGTTAAATGTGTAAGGTGTAATCTGGCAAGAAAATGACATTAAATATGGATCTAGTGAGAGATTCTTGTATAAACAAAAACAACCAAAAAGAAAAAAAAACAACTGAAAGCACCCTTTCCTACCTGACTAGCAGCGCCAGGGCAAGGGAGAAAAAGAACAATGGTGACATTCAACAGACACCCGCTGGAAAGTGCAATTTATGGAAAGAAATGGAAAACAGTCCCCCTTCCCAGCCAGAATAAATAAATGAAGATGTAAAACGCATGCATTCCAAAAAATAAAACCCTACTAATAATGCACTTCTAATTCAGTGACAGCCCCCCTCCCCTCCTTGCATTCCCCCACCACCACCCCAGTCCTCACCCCGGTCTTCCAGTTTGAAGGTGACCTGCCCCCACAAAAACATCGTTAACCCCCTAGGCACATTAACACACAGCATCATCATCATCATCATTATCAGCATCATCATCACCCCACTAGTATCACCATTATGAGAAGCGGAGAGAGAGAAGAATGTTACTCGACCTTTCGTCCCCTGCATGTTGCCTGTCAGAGTCGGGCATGTTTGGGTCAAGAACTGGGTTTGGGGGTTTGGAGAACAGGCTTTCAAAGGCCATTGTGCTGGCTGTGGTGTGGTGAGGAGGAGGGAGGTGGAGGAAGGCAGGACACTGCCGCTGCCCGTGGTGCGGAGGGAGGAGGAGGAGGTGGCGGCGGCGGCGGCGCGCACAGCCGCTCTGGGGGCGGCTCGGTGAGGAGGAGGGTCGGGTCCCTCAGTGAGGAGAGATGATGAAGGTTTCACTCACGGTTACTTAGTGAGACACTAACGGGCACTCAGTGCAGGGCGAGGCTGCACAGGCTGAGCCCGGCCGCCCCGCGCGGGCAGGAGGAGGAGGAGGCGGCAGCGGCGGCGGCTCGGAGGAGCAGGCCCGGGGCACAGGAGAACGAGAGGACACACACACGGGGGAAGGGAGGTGCTGGTGGCCGGAGATGGCTGCCCTAATTCTTCCTTACAAACATGGCGCCCGCTCGAGGCACTCTCACAAAATGGCGGCGGCGGCGGCAGCGGCGGCGGAGGACGAGGAGAACGGCGGCAGCGGCGACCCCCGGCGCTGGCCCCCAGCTCGCTCAGCGGCCGCGGCCCGCACCCGCCGCCGCCGCCGCCACCACCGCAGCGTCTTCCGCGCCCGTCGGGGCCGCGATGGCGTCGCCTCGCGCTGGCCGCCGCCGCCGCCCGCCAACACGCTCCTCCTCAGCCGCCGCCGCCCCGCCCCGCGCGCGCCGCCGTTGGCTGCCGGATTCCTTCGTCACCGCGCCACCCAGGCCGCCCATTGGCGGCAGCGCGCCGCCCGTCACGCCAGCCGTGACGTCACGCGAGCGCGGCGGGCTCCCACCGCCCTGTCCGGGCGACGTGTGCGCGCGCCAGCGGGTTGCGGGGGGGGGGGGGGCGGGGGAGCGGGGCTCCGCCTCGCCGCGTGCGGGCTGGCGTCACGTGCGCGGTCCGCCGGCCGTTATGGCGGCCGCTAATGGCGGTCGGCGCCCGTTATGGCGCTTCCGGGCCGCTCCTTCTCCCCCGCCCCGCTTCCGCCTCGCGAGAGCCGAGCCCGGCCACCCCGTCAGCCGCCGTTTCCTCCCCCCCCGCCTCTGGTGCTGCCGCCGCCTCTTCCCTCACCGCCCCTGGCAGAGGAGGCCTGGCCTCCCGCCCGCCCCAGGCCGCCCAGCCCGGCCCCCAGGCCATTATTTAGCTCCGAGATCGACATTTCTAATTAAACAAGCGTTTCCCTCCCTACTGTGGTTATAAGGCGTGTCGTCGTCTCAAGGTAAACGTCGTCACCACACGCTTTCTCAGGTTGGGGGCTGTTTAAAATGCGGGGCCTAGAAAAATCGGCACATTAACTGAGGTGGGTAACACAGTTGTTGCCTAGAGAAGGGGTTATGGGTCAGGGTGCGATAAAGCCAATATTAAAATGGTTGAGAGACAATAACCTATGCAAAAATGGTAAGCGATCAAGAGAAAATACACTTTTGTTAGTATCGCTTAATGCTGTATCACAATCACAAAATAACTATCATTTTATTAAAAGGGCAAAATTCAAAACTCGCTAAGAAATTCTTAATAGAACTATGGAGCAAAATACTGAAGAGCATTATTGAAGCCAATAATGAGAAAAAAAAAAAAAACAAAACCACAAAAACTTGTAATGTTTGTGTTGATAATTCTACGATAAGGAGTTTGTGCTGTAGCTGTTGGAGGCCTGACCTGCGCCTTCAGCTGGATCCCAGCCCATCGCAGGCTGGTACGTCCCATGTTCTTGCTGCTCCGTAATCCGGTAACGCAGGCAGCAGCTCTCAGCATCCCTTTCTGTGCGTGGCGTTTTGCATTTTCAAGTGAGTTGCGTCCCCTTCCGCGGTACCGCGTCTCCCCACTTCAGTACCTTCACCTCAGGATGGTCTTGTCCAACTCAAATAAATAGCGTCAGCTGTAAATGTCATAAATGTCACCTCATTGCTCATCCTTGCTTCCATAAACTTTATGTGTCTGTTTACAACAACACTGGCACCAAGATGGACATACACCACCTGCTAGACCTCCGCATGCTGAGAGCTGGCCTTTTATTCCCGCCCCAGTTCTGCTGACTCTCAGCAGTTCATAGTCCCCAGGAGAAGTTTGTTTGTTGTTCTCTAACCCTTTTAACGATTTTTCTTTTAACATTGTCTTTTGAGGGACTTTGTCAAAACTTTCTGGAAAAACCCCAAGCAAGTTACATCAACTTATTTTCCTTTGCAGGCTAGCCTCCCTGGCTTACAGGGTTTTTCGGGACATATGACTCTCTTTTTCCAGTGCCAACAATCCTAGGGGAAAAAAAAATGAAATTTAAAAAAAAAAAAAAGAGAGAACACCCACATCGATTCCCATTTGGGAGGGACGTTTTTCCCTTTACACAGAGGTAAAGCATGGCCTCACATCCATGAGGAAAGAACGCTCACTCTCCGTGTTCTCACGCACCAGGCTAGTACCTAAGCAAGATGGGCAGGGCAGGAGGTCACGGCCATGCTCAACTAAGGGTCCAGATCATCACACAAGACCAAAATCAAGACAAGAACCAACCCGAGCAAGAGACAAACACTCCCTGCAGCTCTGGGACTCAAATAGGGCTCCAGGGAGCATGGGAGGGGCGTGGGTGGTGGCCTCAGGTGGGGCTGGGAAGGGCCATTAGGGCTAATTAAGGCTAATCAGTCCCATCAGCATATGAGCATCTTAGTGTGGTGTGCAGCCCAGGAGCTAATGCCCACAGGGCTCAGCACTGTCTCTCTAGGCAACAGGCAAAAAAAAAAAAAAAAAAATTTCAAAATCTGGGCAAAAAAGCCCAGCTCCTACATTTCTTGCAGCCTGTGCAGGTGCAAAAATCCATTTTAAATAAACGTGCAGCTGTTTGTTTAAATACTCTTATGTGTGTTTGCGTTGTCAGGGAAAAAGGTGTGCTTGCGAGAAGCTCCTGAATGGCTCTTTTTTTTCCCAAAGTATAACTAAATTTGGCAATAGTGGCGAAACAAATTCCCCAGTATGCACTCTCGGATATCACAAATATACTGGGATCTGCGGTATGGTGTGGAGAGCGTAGCAACGTCCCTAGCAACCATAACAAACAAAAATGTCGTGATTCAGCTCTTCATTAAAGCCCATAACAGGATTAATAAGTGTTCTGGCACGTGCGCTTGGGCTTTCGCTTCAGCAAGGATTCAAACCACGATACGAATCTGTGGGGTGGGAGGAGACGCGGCAGCCCTGATGCACGTGCCGTGCGCCAGGCACGGGCTTCTCAGGGGTGCTACCTAGTTAATAAAATTCAAAGTTTAACCTGCAGTTGAAAATAGCCTGATGTCCTCTTGTGTGTTAAAGAGATAATTATCATTCTTCCGTTTGTAGGGATGTGTCTCAGTGGACTGAAGGTGAGGAGAAGCACAGGGATGCTCAGGACTTTGGATTCTCGGCAGGGAAAGGCCTATCAGGAATGCAGTTTGGAAGGAGGATGATGAGTAGGAGGAGGAAACAGGACGTAAAGCCATGGTCGCTTCCTCCCGCCCCTGCCCGGAGGCTGGGGCTTGTCTCCCCTCGTGGGATGAAGAGGAGAGGGAGTGCTTTCCCACACAGACCTTGGAAATTCAAAGGCACCATATTTCTCTCCTCGCACCTTGGCGGGCGCGGCGTAGCTTCCCTCCAAAGCCACCTCTGCGCGAGGTTTTTCAGCCTTTTCATCCTCACCCCCCCGGCCATTTGGGGTGAGAGAATGTGGCTTTGGGGCTCGGGCAGGGCGGCCAACCTCCCAGGGCACTCGGAGCACATCTGGAGTCAGCTGCGCCGGGGAGTGCCTGCCTTCATCCTGCGGAAGGGGAGCAGAGGCAAACCAGCTATTTTTTGAGCTCCAAAATATTATTATCCCGAAGAGAAGTTGTATTTACCAGGGCCAGAAGAGCCTCTCTCTGCACATTCCAGGCTCGGGAAGTCTGCGAGATGCCGGAGTGGCCGCTCTGGGAGAGGAAAAAGATCTCCTTTAGTCAGCTCAGATGCTGGCCAGAGGTTTGCAGCCCAGTCCAGACACCGGAGAGACGACCTTAAATGTTTCTGGGGCTGAAAGGGAAATCTCTAGCCAGCTAATGCTGGGGGAGATGGCTGAGCTTCCCAGCTCCGGTCCTGGCCCTCAAGGAGGGTGAGAAGCGGCTGGGAGGACGGGCACGGCTTGGCAAGCCCCAGCAGCGTGCCAGCCTGTCCTGGAGAGGGGAAACCAGTTCACCCTGTCCTCGGGAATTAGGAAAATGTCAGGCTCCGAGGAAAAGCCTCCAGTGCAAAGCTCCAAATGCCCGTTTCCAGTCTCGTTAGCCAGTTAAAGCATCAGATGGAAACTATTCTGCCCTGTCAGAGACTTATCCTCTTACAGGCTCCCGATTTTTGGCTCCCAGAGCCCGGCAAGGTCGGGGGGTAAAGTGCTGTCAGTGCAAGGATGATCAAATGTATTGTTCACCCGTCAGAGGTACTGCAGCTGGGAACGGGTGACGGAGGCAGCAGAGGTAAGGCACGAGGAGCCGCTCCTGGCACATCATCTTCTGCGTCTTGTGGAGAAGCACATTCCCATGCACAGGGATTTCTTTATCATCCCTAAAACGCTGTAGTGGCCCGTTGCAGAAGCACATCCAACGAGGCTGGGCAACCACAGCAGGGCAGACCATGCCTCTGGCAAACCACAGGCTCTGGGCTGCCAGCTCGGTAGCCTTCTTTCCCCTAACTTTGTTTTCCTTCCCCAGAGCTTTTCCTAAAAAATAAAATAAAAATAAAGTATTCCTTCACATTTCAGCTCAGCTCCTTTCCTTCTCTGGCTTTTGTCTTCCAGCAGTGATTTTCGGTGGCATACAAGGATGCGGCCAGCTGCTTCCACAGCGCTGCTCTCTTATCTAGGGCACTAATTTAAAACACGCACCGGGCTGGGTTGATGAGGACAACTGCTCCCTTTCCTGGATGAAACATGCCTTGGCCGGGGTCCGGGTGGCTCTGAGGAAAACCTCGTCGCCTGCTGCTCAGAACATCCCAGGATGCAGGCGCACGGCAGGGCGGTCCAGCGGCCCGGCAGCGTGTCCTGCCCATTCCCTGTCCCTCCTCTGACGATGCCCGTCACCGTCCTCCAATCACAGCCCGGGCTGCACACTGAGCCGGGACCCCCAGGCTCCCAGTGGGGAAGGTAAGGGTGAATTTCCCCAGGCATACCCGCACAGAGCGAATTTTCTCCATGTGTTTTTCTTCTCTGCATATCCCGGGATCCTTTGGGTCACCTTAGGCGGAGTCCCGTACATCTGTGGGTGCATCTGTCTTTCCCTCTGCTCTTATGCCACAGAGCTTTAAAGGACATTTGCCCCTGGCAGGCTTCATCTGTCCCCGTGCATGCTGAGAAAATAAAACCAGGCATGTCCGCTGCCGCCCATATTGGAACTCAAGTTCTCTTGCAGCGCAACCTCCTGTGCTCCCTTCCCGGGTGTCCTGGGTTGAGCGACACAGGACTAATTTCTCTTCTAATGCTGGGGAAAACTCCACTTTTGGAAGACCCTAGTGTCTGAATTTGGGAAAATATTTACTTTATAGCCAGCTAGGCTATGTGGGATTCAAGGTCTCAGTGTTTTTGAGCCTTGCCGGGTGCAGGGATGGGGAGGAGCAAGTCCTGGGCATTTGACCCAGGCTGGCCAACAGGATTGTTTCATACCAGGAGTGTAACATTCTATATAAATTAGAAAGTTTGCTGCATAGTTGCTCTCTCCCTTGATGGCAGTGGTCCAGAGAACTTCTTGCCCCGGTGCCAGACCCCTGAGCCCTTCCCTGCCTCCCGAAGCCGTTGTGGTCGCAGTGTCCGACATTTGCTGTCCACTGCTGGGAGTGCACGGATTCCTGCTGAGAGATGGCCTGAGTATAATTCTTATATATCGTATATTACTATCGGGATCAATACTGGTTCTTTATTATTATTGTGGATAAGGAACTGGATAGCTGGCTGCACTCAGAGGGCTGTGGTCAACAGCTCAACATCCAGGTGGAAACCAGTAACGAGTGGCGTTCCTCAGGGGTCAGTACTGGGACCAGTGCTGTTTAACATCTTTGTCGGAGACATGGACAGTGGGATTGAGCGCACCCTCAGCAAGTTTGCCAATGACACCAAGCTGTGTGGCGCAGTCGACACACTGGAGGGAAGGGATGCCATCCAGAGGGACCTGGACAGGCTTGAGAGGTGGGCCTGTGTGAACCTCATGAAATTCAACCAGGCCAAGTGCAAGGTCCTGCACCTGGGTCATGGCAATCCCAGGCACAAATACAGGTTGGGCAGAGAACGGCTTGAGAGCAGCCCTGAGGAGAAGGGCTTGGGGGTGCTGGTAGATGAGAAGCTCCACATGAGCCAGCAACGTGCGCTTGCAGCCCAGAAAGCCAACCGCATCCTGGGCTGCATCAAAAGAAGTATGGCCTGACCAGCAGGTCCAGGGAGGTGATTCTGCCCCTCTACTGTGCTCTGGTGAGACCCCACCTGGAGTACTGCATGCAGCTCTGGAGCCATCGGCACAAGAAGGACATGGACCTGTTGGAACGGGTCCAGCGGAAGGCCATGAAGATGATGCGAGGGCTGGAGCAAATCTGCTATGAGGACAGAGTGAGAGAGTTGGGCTTGTTCAGCCTGGAGAAGAGAAGGCTCCAGGGAGACCTTATAGTGGCCTTCCAGTACCTAAAGGGGGCCTACAGGAGAGATGGGGAGGGACTCTTTATCAGGGAGTGTAATGACAGGACACAGGTTAACAGTTTCAAACTGAAAGAGGGTCGATTTAGATTAGATATCAGGAAGAAATTCTTTCCTGTGAAGGTGGTGAGACACTGGAACAGGTTGCCCAGGGAAGTTGTGGATGCCACATCCCTGGAAGTGTTCAAGGCCAGGCTGGATGGGGCTTTGAGCAGCCTGGTCTAGTCGGAGGTGTCCCTGCCCGGGCCAGGGGGTTGGACTTGGTGATCTTTAGGTCCCTTCCAACCCAAACCATTCTGTGATTCCATGATTGTTAATTATTTAGTCTTATCCTATTAAATCTATTGGTATTTCAACTCTTGTGTTTCCTTGCTTTCCCCGATTCCCCTTTCCAGGTGGGGAGGGGTCATTGGGTGATAGAATAATCGTCTAAACAAAAATAAATTGTTATGGGTTTTCTCAGACGGTAACACCAGGACCGGTCCAAAAAAGCCTTCTCCTTCCCCGTGCTGAGGCCAGCTGCATGGTGACACTTTCCCATGCCACCCCAGGAATAATGGGGTATCCTCAGCGGGACAGGGAGGTCCTCCTGCCTTGGGAGAGGATAGGACATCTCAGCCCCCTTTGAGGGAGGCAGCACTGTGCTGCCCCACCAACCGCTCCTTTCTCCTCTCCTGAGGGTCTCTGTCCTCCTGCAGCAGCGGGTCTTTCCCTGTGGATCTCCGTCACCCCCATCTAAAGGTGGGCAATCCCCAGGTCTGCCGCTCCACAGGTACCTGCACCCCTGCTGGAGCTGGGCCACCACCTCTCTCCACCAGCCCCCGCTTTTGAAGGCAGCTACACTTTCAGAAAAGCATTTCATTTGAATTTTTTTTTTTTTTTTTAAAGCACTCGCAGGGGGAGGAGGGAGCCTGTTGGGTTTTCATTTCCCGCCCCCAGCACAACCCTGGGATGCATTTCCCTGCCCAGCTCCACCGTCCAGCCAGAGCGCCCGCCAACCCAAACATCCTCCATCCGCCGTGCCCAGGCTCCAGCAGCCCCGTGCCGACAGCGGCGAGGAGCAGGCACTGAATGTCCCTCCTTGTTCTGCAGGGAGAGACCCTGCCCTCCTTCCGAGCTTCCGCGGAAAAGCTGTACCCCCCCTCCAAAAAGAAAACCCCGGGAGCTTGATTCCCCCAAAGAATGCAGCACAGATGGGTCTCATGGAGTCTCTTCCCCTGGGTCAAGGAGTGGGAAGGATTTTAGTGGGTGCAGCTCGGCACACGCCGTGCCCCCTGAGGGGACTCTGCCCCGCTGCCTTTTGTGGAAGGGCAGCAGCAGGCTCCGCTTCCTTGAGGATAGAAGGATGGATCCTCCGGAGGATGCTCGGGGTTGGGGGGGAAGGATGCTTGGGGATGAGCCACCCCGCTGCCAGCCAGCCCCTTCCAAGAAACGTTAAGGCGGAAAAATAAAACTAATCGAGGCAGGTTCTTGCCCCACGGACCCTGAGGTCCCCCCCCCGGCCCCGGGAGAGCTCTGGGTGAGCGTTGTCCCCCGCCGCACGCGTGTTGGGTACTTTGCTCAGAGGCTATAGCGTCGTTTAATTGTACTAAAACCAACATAATGGAGAAACATGCATAACGTCGGGGGGTTGTGGTTAACATGCACAAGCGCCGCACTGAGGAACGGGTACCAACGGGGAAGGGTGTAAGACCGGGGAAGCGTGTGTCGCCCCCCCACACACACACGCACCCCCCCGGCGCGTGTTACAGCTGAACCCCAGCTGTTCCTGGAGCTGCCGACACACAGCGGGGCGGAGGCTGAGGCTGACTGAAAAATGAAAATGTTCACACCTCGGGCCCCCTCGACGCCAGCACCAAGCACGGCCAAAGACCGCCCTGAGGTCTTTGCTGGGTGGGGGGGGGATGCCCACGCGCAGCCCAGTTCAGGAGGTTGAAGGAGCTGCTGCCCACGGGCTGAAGCACGGGACAGCCCTAGCCCATTGCCAGCGCCCATCGGCAGGGCACCGGGACTCCTCCTTTGCCCGGCAGCGACGTCCCGCTTGCCAAGGAGGGCACCGAGAGACAGCCACGTCTTGTAGGGATGCACGTTCAAGGATTTTTCCGCTCCCAGGCAATCCTGAGGGATTGAGATGCTGGACCAGCCCCCTCCCCGCGGGCTGCCGTGGGTTTTCTCGGCATCCCAAGGGGAGAGGAGGCACGCCTGTGCGGGGCTGGGATCAGCGCAAGCAAGCCCAGGCCAGCGGGGAGGAGAGCGGCGGCCACTCTGATCCTCCCTCCTCCCGCACAGACCAGCATAACTTCTTCCCTAAAGAAAAAAAGGAATTAAAAAGGAAATACGGGCTGTGGTTTCTAGCTGCTGTTTTCTGCGCTACGTAGGCACCGAGGCTGTGAGACATCATCCTCCTGGAGCCTTGGGTGAGGATGATGCCCTGCTCCCGCGGCCCGGTGAGCGGGGAACCCCTGCTCCTGATTTCTTTTGCACCTCGTTTGCATTTTTCCCCACATCGGTGGTGTAAAAGCCGCCCGGGCAGAACAACCTTAAGGCAGAGGGGAGGATGGTTGACTGCAGAGAGGCTTCGGCATGGGATGTCACCTGGAGCTCCCATTACACGCCTGCCTCCAGGGCTGGCGCTTTCAGGTGAAGGATGCTGAGCAGGGACCGTCACCATCAGGGAAGCCGCCCCAGCTGCCGCCTCCCCTAAAACTCATAGGCGGAGACAAAGACGGTGATTTTGGACACGTGCTTGGCCTGGAAGACGCGATCCAGGTACTCAGACATGTCCACGTCCACTTGGATCGTCTGGGGACCCTTGAGGCTCTGCACCAGGATGAGCTCCCCGGTCTGCCGATCCGAGCGCTGCATCACGAAGTGGCCGCGATTGTTGCCCCCAACGATGCCAAAGCGCAGGCTGTCGGGTCCCGGCCGGCCGGGCGCCGCCGCCGTGGCCATGCGGAAGAGGGGGGTGGGGGTCAGCAGGTTGGATGGCAGGGGAAGGTAGTGGAAGGAGATGGTTTTGGGTGCTTGGTGGCACAACCGGCTCTCCATCGGACAGGGGTTGCGCTCGCACTGGCTGCGAAGGCAAAAGTCGGGGTGAGGTTTTCAGGGAACCCCAGGGATACGGGGTGCGTGTCCCCCCTGCCTTGGTGGCATTGGAGCCATCTGGGTGCCATGCACATATTTTTGGGACCCAGCACCCAAAAAAACAAAGTAGGGCCAGGTTTCCCCCCCCCCCGCCCCCCGCCGCACTTACAAGGGTGATGTTTTGACATAGGTGACGTTGCCGGTGGGCTGGGGGCACTGGGGGCTGACGCACTGGAAGCCCCCGCCCGTGTTGATGCAGGTGGTCCCCCCGGTGCAGTTGTCCTGGGACAGGGCGCACTCGTCAATGTCTGCAAAACAGCAGCGGGCAGCGGGTGAAGCTGACCAGAGACCTCAAACTGACCCCATTGAGGGGTTCTTTTTTGGCGGAAAATAGGCAAAAGCGCCTTGAAACGCGTCGAACGCCAAACACGACCCAAAAAAGTGAGAGAGACGGCTGAAAACACCTAAATTGTCTAAAATCTTGTTCTGTGCCTGCTCTCCTCCCCCGATCTCTGCCTTGGGCTAGCAAACAGTGGCAGCAGTCTCGCAGTAGGAGGGCAGCTTATTTTCCTAACTTTCTACTAAGCTGGTTGAAAACAAAAATCTCTTTTTTTATTTACTAAACACCTGTGTAACCCAGTAAGATACCCAACAATGAAATCAGGAGCTTTGAATGCAGGTATTTGCTGGGAGCGTTAGCAAGATGCTGTGAAACACGCAGCCATCGGGGAGAAGAGGAGAAAGCGCAAGCTTTCTCACCGTGAGCTGCAATAACCAACACTTTAACGCACAAAAAAACATCCCTGTTTTTCAGGAGGAGACTTTCATACGAGCAGTTCCAGCCACCCACCGTCCTGACCTGCTGTCACTTTGCTCCGCTGCCAAAACCCCCACCCCGGCTCCCCTGTTTTAGGAAGGGCTGCCAGCCTCCGAGCTGACCCCTCCCCGTCTAATTCGTGGGTTTTAATGCTATTTGTGTTTCGTCTCAGCGATGCCCCGTTCACAGGGGCACGGCTCCATCATGGCAGTGGGGCTCCCGTGCTCTTTTTCGGGGAGACGCGGCCCCCCCCCGAAGCATCGCAGGGGTTTGCCAGCGCTTGGACCTCCGTCGTTTTCCTCCCCCTCCAGCACGGGTACCGTACACAAACCCACTGGGATTTCTGCATGCAGAAATGCTTGCAAGCAAGGAGAAAAAAAGGGAAACAAAAAAAAAAATAAAAAAGCAACGGTGCTAGTTGGGGAAAAGTCTTAAAACGCGCAGGTTTCCAGCCTCCCCCCCCAAACCCCCTCACCTTCACAGCTCTTGCCGTCGCCCAGGAGGACGTATCCGCCGGGGCAGGCGCAGCGGTAGGAGCCGGGGAGGTTGACGCAGGCGTGGGCGCAGAGCCGGGGACCCCCCTCCCGCTTGTACACCTCGCACTCGTTGAGGTCTGTGGATAGAGGAGGGGAGCGGGTGCACAGCCGAGACCCCCCCAGCCCACCCCACCGTGTCCCCGTCCCCCGTCATGTCCCCACCCCGGGGGGTGGCTCACCCTGGCAGAGGCCGTTGGCGGCCGTGCCGCTCATGTGGAAGCCGGGCTCACAGCTGCAGTGCTGGGTCCGGTCGATCTGGGCGCAGCGGGGCTGGCGGCTGAAGGCCGGGTCGTCCGTCACGCTCCAGGTGGGGGGAGCTGGGGGAGGGACACACACACACACACACACAGACACACACACCACGGGATGGGGTTGGACATGGTGGGATGGGGTGCTGAAACACGCCTGGAGGGTGGTGGGTCACCCACCCTGGCAGGGGGTCACCCACCCGTCTGCGCCTGGTACTGGCAGGTGGCCCCAGTCCACTGCTGGGGGCAGAGGCACTTGTACTGGTTCAGCCCCTCCAGGCACGTCCCGCCGTTCTGGCAGGGGCTGCTGGAGCACTCGCTGATCTCTGCGGGAGGGGGAAAAAAAAAAAAAAAAAAAAAAGCAGGCACATTTCATTTATTTTGTTTTATTTTGGGAAGTAAGCCCCAGGAACGCCGCAGGCACTGGGCCATGCCGGTACCCCACGGCACATCATAACCGTTTCTTTTTCCGAACTGGGACACCGGCTGTTGGCGATGCTGCGGCTGTGCCCCAGTGCAAAGGTTTGCTGTGACGCGGGGAGCCGTCGTAGCACCGATGCCTTTTCCCCTCCTCTGTGCTGCTGAACACCAGCTGAAGCTCCAGCTGTAATTTCCAGCTTTCCTTGAGGAGGAGAAACCCCCAAGTACCAGCCGCGGGAGCTGTAGCATCCACGGGATGTCGGCTGTCGGGGAGTCAGGGACAGCTGCGATACCCCCCTGTTTGGTGAACCCCAATAATTCCCCCAGGTTTAAACAAACCCAAATCGTATCCCGCTCTTGCAAGTGATGCCCGCGGGCAGACACGGGGCACAAAGCAGCCCCACGGCCGCAGCCGTGGCAGCCCAGAGCACTACCTGCGCAGTGGGGTTCCTGCCCGGTCCAGCTGCCGTTGGCCTGGCACGTCCGTGTGCTGGACCCCAGGAGCTGGAAACCCGGGTCGCAGGTGAAGTGAACCTCATGCTCCACCAAATACTTGGTGCCAAACTTCTTCCCGTCCGCGGGGGCTTGGAGGGCAGGGCAGGAGGCTGCAAGAGCACCGTGGGGAGGAGGTCAGTGTTCAGGTATGTGCTTTGGGGGAGCACTGCCTTATCTTTCCTGCCCCCAGCTCTACCTGGGCCATGGTCCACCCAGTTCCTCCAACACCTCCTCTTTAACTGTTATTTTCCTCGACTATTGGCCTACTAACGTTAATCAGTAACACCCAGCCCCACAGCGAAACTCCGGCAGGGATGCTGAGCGTCACTGGCAAGGGGTTTGGTGGCATTCTTGCCACCCCTCTCCCGCTCCCAGCACAGGACTCTGGGTCTTTTGCTGGAGACATGGTTTTCCAGCGCACTCGCCTCCAGTGGTTTGCCAGGAGCTCCTCTGCTTT
This sequence comes from Chroicocephalus ridibundus, assembly GCF_963924245.1. Taxonomy (NCBI): domain Eukaryota; kingdom Metazoa; phylum Chordata; class Aves; order Charadriiformes; family Laridae; genus Chroicocephalus; species Chroicocephalus ridibundus. Next base: position 10,193,522 of record NC_086286.1, on the reverse strand, counting down.
GCAGCTACGGGCTTTTGAGCTTCACCGTGCCTTACCAGGCTGGAGAAGCGCTCTAATTCACCAGCACGAATTGCTAACATGGGAACGGGTATCTCCATCCATGGAGATGCCCACACCTCCACCCGTGACGTGCCCTGAGCATCCCGACCTGCCCACCCCAGCATCCTCTGAGGCCATAAAAGCAACTGCTGGGACCCAGGGAGGACTCACCGGCCGGCGGCTCAGGGGCAGCTTTGGCCAGGGAGGCGTGCAGGGTGCTCAGGCGGCTCTTCATCACTCGGAGGCCCTCGGCAAAACGTGTCTCCTGCCCCTTCAGCAGCTGCTGCATCTGTCGGATGGCGGCCAGGAGCTGCTGCCTGCTGAGGCAGCTCTGTGGGGACGGGGATGTCAGCAGGGGGACATCTCTCTAGCCCCATGCTGCCATGCCCCGGCCGTAGAGGGATGCTCGTGCAGGAGCTCTGCAGCATCAAAGGTCTCCTGGGATATTTGGTTATTTTTTTCCCCCTCCCCATTTAGCCAGATGCAGGAGGTTTTTTAGCCTACGGAAGAAGTTTCTTAGCTCAGCCGTGGTCTCCTACATCTAAATGGGTAACGCAGTGCTACAAGCATGGCTGTAATCGTTTTGTTAGCCCTGGGAGAGATGCCATAACTCATGTTTCATCCTGCTGGAGCTAGAGCCCTGTCCCACTTCCACATTACAAAATAAGAGGAAAACAGCTGTCTTGTGAGTTCTGCTGAGGCCAGGGACACTGGTGGGACTCCTGCCTACAAACCGATCGCTACCACGGGACTGACTCATGCAGGAGGCGGGCATCATTATTATAGGTTTCCTGTGGAATTGACTTAAAACCAAAGAAAAAGAACAAGGGCTGAGCAAAGCCAAGCCAATTTTAGAGCTCAGAGGTTCACAGAGTGCATGGAGGAGAGCGCACAGGGTCTGGGCTGGGTGACGTGAGGCTGGGGGCAAAGGAGCTCCAGGAGAAGAGCAGAGCTGCTGGGTTCCAGCCCACCTGGCCCGAGGGATTTCTTTCCCCCCCTATACTCTGCAGGCGTGAAGTTATTCTCCTTTCCAAATAGCTACTGAGGCTTTAAAAAGATGAAATAAAAGCCAGCCCCAGTGGTGTGCCGTCCCTTGGTGCAATTTCAGGGGGTCACGGGCTGCTGGTGGGGATGAGCCGGGCTGTGCCCGCAGCTCTGGGGCGCCCCACGCCGAGAGGGAGGGAGGCAGAAGCAAAGAGATGCCCGGCGTGCAGCTCGCTTTAATAAACAGCTCTTTGTTAGGGCTGCTTTTAACTTCGCGAGCCAGCGGGATCTCCCCGCGGGATGCTGAGCCACGGCAAACCCCCGCTCTCCCGTAAACCCGGGGGGGTTCTTTGCCCCCCGTGTGCTCGGTGGCGACTTCAGGTGCAGGGTAAGAAGGAAAAAATAGAGCTCAAAAGAAACCGGGCCCGGTTTAAGCCCTGTTTATGCTCCCCCCACCCCCCCCCCCAGCCCCCGCCCTCCACCCCCCCCCACCCCCCCCGGGCTTTTGCCCACCTGTTTGCCGGGGCAGGAGCGCGGTGTGCGCCGCCGGAGTAAGGGCGGGCAGACGGACACACCGCGCACCGGCACGGGGAGGGGGGAGGAAAGAGCAGAGGAGCCTCCCCCCCACCCCGGGAAAGCCTTTCCGCGCCCCCATCCCCCGGATCCCCCCGGCTCACCTGGGGCGCCGGCGCCGCCGGGAGCAGCAGCAGCAACAGCGGCGGCAGCAGCAGCAGCAGCGGGAAGCGGCCCCGCTCCCCCGGCATGGTCCGGCGACCGCCGCGGCTGTCGTCCGCCGAGGAAGGGCTCTCCCGGGCGCCGGCAACCGCCTCTCCCCGCCCCGGCTGCGGGCGAGCTCTCCCTCCCACGCCGCCCCCGCCCCACGCGCGGCCACGCTCCCCCGTGGACCTTCCCCGCCCCGGGGAGAAGGGTACCCCCCCTCACCGCCCCGGCGCCGGCCTTTTTTTTCCAGGGGGGGGATGCTTGCGGCGCATCCCGGCCGCTCCCCCCCGCCGCATCCCCTTGGGACACGCGGCAGAGCTCCGGTCCCGCTTCGGGCATCCCCCGCCGTGACCCCGAGGCCACGCGTGGTACCACCCTGCGCAGCCCCCCCCCGCAAAGCCAGCGCCCCGACACGATGCTCTCTGCAGTGCGTTGCGGGGGGGGGGGGGGGGGCCGGGGGGGGGGTTCGGGTTTGTTTTTGTTTTTTTTTTATGCAGAAAAGCTGTTTCTGCCGCTGTCAGGACGAGCGAGCACCGTGCAGGAACCCACCGCCAGCCCACCGCTCCAGCTGGGCCGGGACCACCTTCCCCTGCCCGGCCCTCCTTCCCCAGCCCCTGCACCCCTTCCTCATCCTCTGCACCCCCCTCCCCATCACTGCACACCTCTGCAGCCCCTGCACCCCCTTCCCCATCGCTGCACCCCTTCCCCAGCCCCTGCACCCCTTCCTCATCCTCTGCACCCCCCTCCCCATCACTGCACACCTCTGCAGCCCCTGCACCCCCTTCCCCATCGCTGCACCCCTTCCCCAGCCCCTGCACCCCTTCCTCATCCTCTGCACCCCCCTCCCCATCACTGCACACCTCTGCAGCCCCTGCACCCCCTTCCCCATCGCTGCACCCCTTCCCCAGCCCCTGCACTCCCTTCCATATACCCCCTCCCCAGCCCAGCACCCCTCCCCAGCTCCCGCACCACTCCCCGCCCCCTGTACCTCTCCCCAGCCCCTGCACCCCGTCCCCAGCCCGTCCCCCCCGCCCCCGGCCCCTGCACCCCCTCCCTAGCCCGGCACCCCCGCAGGGGAGGCGAGAGGCAGCCGGGCAGTGCGCGGGGTCCCAGCTCCATCTGCTGGGCACGGCGGGGCGGCCGGGTTGCTGTAGAGCAGCCCCTGGTATGGAAAGAGCAGAAATCCTCCCCCCCAAACGGAAAAGGGGCAGCTGGGAAGGGCCAGGTTATCGCAGGGTGGCTCCATCCCACCGGGGACCCCCCCTTTACAGACCCCTGTTTCCCCGTTGTTGCAACGGGACCGACGGTTTTCTCAGTGCACAGCCAAGACAGACAGAAACCCGCTGTCTGGGAGAAGGGGATTTTGAAGGGATTTTTGTTCCTGTTTGGGCTCCGCTTGCAATTTTCAACGGGGATGTTTTACAGCGTGAAATCCCCCAGCGGGCCATGCAGCAGGGGGCCAGACCATCCACAGTGCTGCCCATCACAAAAGCCACAGCAAACGGTGAAACCGGGAAAAAGGCGGCCACGCGAGGCCAGATGCACCCTTGCCTTTTGGCGCCGGCACGGCGCAGACAGTGGGAAGGCAACCCCACACGGGGTGGCAGAGGGGAGCTCGTGTGTGCCCACTGCGTGCCCCCAGACCTCAGCACGTCCTGGCCATGCTCTGTCACCCCTGGGTGGATCAGGGGCTGCTCCCTCCCTGTGAGCTGTGGGGAGCTGAAATACCGAATACAGAAAAAATAGTTACAACATTTAACTACAAATCCCCGTGACTTCAGGCCAGGAAAGACCTCGTGGGAAGGGCCGGACTCTGCCATGAGAATCATGCAGGAAGAAATAAAACAGACGACTGTTTATTAAAATACACCCTCTCTGTCCTTCTCTCAGAGCCCATTTACACCCCACTCTGCACAGGCTCCCCCTTTCACAGCAGCACTTCACAGCTATCGGCGTGCGGCAGCCCCGGTGCAAGCGAGCTGCCGGCGGGCAAGGTGCTGGCCTGGGTCCACGCTGGGCTCTCGCTGGCCGCCCCGTCGGGCAGCAGCGGGACATAGGCCTCCTCTGCAGGACTGCCAAGCTGCTCCTCCAGGACGTACCTCGTCCCCCATCGCTCGTTGTGGTGGACATCTACAGCCACCAGCGCCGCCTCCGCTCCAGGAGAGCAAGGCTCGGCAACGTCCCCGGGGTCCAAATCAGAGTCCGCTTGGGGGAAGCCTGAATCCTGGGTGGAGTCCGGGCTCTCCTCGGGCAGGCTGGTGTTGATGTAGATGACGTCCCTGGATCCCCTGACGGCGGGCAGGTTTTCCAGCAGCTTCTCCAGATGGACCTTCAGCTGTGGGAACGTTGGGCGGGCGGCTGGGTCAGCTCTCCAGCACGCAGACATTATTTCATACCTGGAAATTGAAAGAGGAGCCCGGTTATCATGGAGGATGTTCCCAGGCTGATTCCCTGCTTCTCTCCAAACTGGGCAAGCCCTGAGCTGCTCTGCATTAAAACAAAAACAAAGCAAAACCAACTTTCCCCTTAGGCTGTTTGCCCAACGTCAGGGACTGAACAGCCCAAGCTGCTGTTCCAAGTCTCCTCCAGCGCCTGGCACTCACTGAGGGTCGGGCAGAGGCAGCCAGCTGCAGCCCTGTGATCGCCCCCTGGGAACATCCCGGTTCTGCTCCCAGGACGCCGAGTCCTTCTCTTGTCCTTCCCGCAGGTGCCTGTGCCCCGGCTGGATGTCAGGGCACACTGGGAAGTCCCAGCAAGCACATCACTGCTGGGCACACACCATCTCCTCTGCCCTCTAGCAGGCTGGATCCGATAAAAGGTTTCTTTGCTGCTTCCTTCAGGGACAGGTGTTGGAGGAATGCTGTGCCACCCCAAGCAGCTTTGCTAGTTGAACTGTTTTTGTACTCGCAGCTCTTCGCCACGGGGGGAGTTAAACATTTTGAGCTGTAATGGCACTGGAGAAAAACTCAGGAAGAAAACTCAGGAGAAAAACTCTCGCTGAGCTGCTCAGAAACGCAGTTTTGTTTTGAGGCTCCCACATTTTCCCCTTCCAGACGAATAGATTTTAGGCACTGAGGGGCCCTGAGTGACAAGAGGGCATTTTGTGGGGCAGAGAAAAGCCTCGCGAGCCAAGACCTTCAGGCTAACACGTACTATCTTAAAATAAATAAATAAATAAATAAATACATAAAAATACTAAAAAGTCTGATTCCTCCACCACAAACTGCAGAGGGCACTGCTCCTGTCCTCGCAGGCCCAGTGGGGTGACCTCGGCACTTCCCACCAGCTGCCAACGGCCCGGCTCATCGGGCCTCTGCGCCAGCCCTGCAAACCGCCGCTTTCTCACAGGACGTGCGTTGGGATTTCTGTGCGCCAGTTTGCCTGGAGTTAAGACGACGCTTTTTTCCTCCCCGGGTGATAGGCTGCCCCGGGATTTGGCTTTTACCAGGCACGTGAAAACTCCGGAGATTACGCAAACATTAAAGGCTTTGAAGTTTTTGTTTATGTGACACTTTCGTTTAAAATTTGACCCATTCCATTAGCCTGGCCAGCTTTCCTTTGAGAGCAAACCCGCACGTGCGTTCCTGTAAGCTCCCTGTCAACCCCATAAGGAAGAAAAAAGGAAGAAAAGGTTAAATCCTTGCCATTTCTTTTTTTTTTTTAAATCAGTCTTTAATAACTGTTGTTTCTGGAGGCTGTGGGAGAAATGGAGGGGGTGAGGCTGAAGGTGACTCCCTCTCTGGTACAGACCTGTCTTACTCCACTTGGAGAAGCAGGTTTGCAGCTAGGTGGGAGCAGGGTGGGAGACCGGCGCGGTCTTTAATTGCACCGTGATGCACAGCTTTGCAGGCTTTCAGCCACATTCAGCGCTCAGCGCCTAAATCCACAGCCCCAGCAGTCGTCGTGTCCTTAAAGAGAGGACACGAGCAAGCGAGAGCCACAAAGCGCAGCACCCCCTAGACACCACCTCAGCTAAGGGCAAGCGACGCGCGGGCGGTTTGCAGGCAGACAGAGAGCAGAAGGGCTGTGCTAGAGCTCGGAGCCAGGGTCACAATACTCACAGCTCATCCAAGCAGCCCTCGGGCTTTTTCAGGCGCTGCCCGTGGAAGAGGTACTCGTAGATCTCGTGGTTCTGCACTCCTGGGTAGGGCGTCATCCCTCTGGTTGCTATCTCCCACATGGTAACGCCAAATGCCCACTGCGAGGACAAAGGGAAAGCACACTGAAAGGACATTTCCAGGAGGAATGAATGAGTCTTTTCATGGGGAAAGGTCACTGCCCAGTGTCCAGTGGGCCCTCACACAATGCTAAGAGTTGTCGCTCCAGCCCTGCCCTCCCCAAAATTGGAAATAATCAGCAGTGCCATAGAAGAGGCAAGCGGCCCACTCAATAAACCTACTCCAGGACACTGGGCAGGCAGCAAAAGGTCAGCGCGTCCTGTTACTGACAGCTTCCCGCTCCTCTGGCTTTGCACTTCAGGGTACAAGACCAGCCGTAACAGAGTGCAGCGAGGGCCGACCACTCAACCCCGGGATCGGTCCCCAACTCTCTCCTCCTGCCACCTGGCTACCCAGCCACGTGGACCTACCACATCGCTCTTGGTGGTGTAGACGCGGTCAGCCAGGGACTCAATGGCAATCCACTTCACTGGCATTTTTGCTATTCGGCCCTGACGGTAGTAATCGCCGCTGTAAATCTTCTTTGACAAACCGAAGTCTGCCACGCACACCGTCATGTCATCTCGTAACCTGCCAGGCGGAAACAGGGATGACAAGACAGAAAAGTTTGTCGTGCCAAATTCTGAAGCAGAAACCTGAGGCTGAGCTCTTTTCCCATGTCTCTCAAGACAGCAGGAGGTTTTACTGAAGGAAGACAAATTGTGCTGTAAAACCACAGGGCTTCCCCTGCTGTTCATCTATCCGGGACGAAACAGAGGAAAACACACTCACATGCAGTTTCGAGCCGCCAAATCCCGGTGGAGAAAGTGCCGACTGCTCAGATACTCCATCCCCAGCGCGATATCGACCATGAACTTCACCAGCATCTGCAGGGGCACAAACTGGGAAGGGAAGGTGCAGGTTAGACAGTGCAAGACCTTTGGGAAGCATATTTAGCTTGACCTGAAAGGCTTCCCTCGTCCAGGGCTAACAGCTGACATCCTAGTGGTCTCACTAGCCTCAGAGAATACAAGAAGCCCACAGCAGCAGCCACCACGGGCTCTCTCATCCACATTGGGCTAACAGCCTCAGACCGTAAAATGTACTGATTCACAAGCCCGCAGAAGCTGCAGATGTGGGGGCAGTTATTTTAGAAAGAACACCAAGCATTGTCTCTCTGCGGTTTGCTGTAGCAGTGGACAACCCTTCGCACCCCCACCTCCTCCTTCCACACCTCTGGCATGCAGTCTGCAACTAGACACTCCTTCCTTCTTGCCTTTCCTTCAGGTCACATATTTTTGGCTAGAAAACAGCTCTGCAGAAAAGGACTCAGGTGTCGAGCAAGCTGACCGTGGTCCAGCAGCGTGCCTTTGTGCCAACAAAGGCCAACCTAGAGCAGGCTGCATTAGCAAGAGTGCAGCCAGCAGGTTGCGAGAAGCTACTCTTCCCCTTAATTTGGCACTCAGGGGGCCGCATTTGGATGCTGAGTCCCATCTGGGGCTCCTCAGTAGGAGCCATGTTGGAGCAAGCCCAGAGGAGACCACTAAGATGAGGCTAGAGGAGATAGTGTACAAGGAAAAGCTGAGATGGTTGGGCTTGATCAGCCTGGAGAAGGGAAGGCAAGAATTCCACAGGCTTTTGTGGAGCTGGATCCCATTGCTGCCACCTTACAAAGGCAGGAAGCGGGACTACAATCAACTCCCCTTGATGTTCTCGAAAAACAAAGGCAGGTTTGTCCCCAGTAGAGGCACAGTCCCACCTTGCTCCTCGCAGACGGAGGGCCCTCTGTTCCCTGCGTTTGTTACCTGGGGGGCCATCTCCAGCCGTGAGCGAAGCAGGAAGCTGTGCAGGTCACCGTATTTCATGAACGGGAGAATCACCATGGGCTTGGGGACCTGCTGGGAGCTCAGCTCGATGCACACGCCTGGAAAACACCAAGAGGTTGCACAGCCCCGTGGGCAAACGCACCACACTCCCACCGCAGACATCTGTGGGGGACCTGTGCAGTCCCCAGTCCGGCTCCTCTGCCCAAATCCCAGCTGGAGGGCGGGGAGTGACAGCCCATACCTAGGAGCTTGATGACATTGGGATGGTCAAAGTCCTTCATGCATGCTGCTTCGCTGAGGAACTCTTCTATCTCCCTTTGGGAAAAGTTATCCACTGGGAAGCAGAGAAAAAGGAGGAGGTTTAAAACCCCGAGAGCTTTAACACCCCAAATCACTCCTGCCATCTCCCTTCACAGCACAGCTCCTGCATGGGCCAGGGGGAAGGGACCAAGGATGTCTCTGCCGTTCTTAGCTGTCTGACACGAACGCCCTTTCCTGACTGGCACCAGGAGCTGTGGCAGAGCGGCCAGCGTTCCCACAAAATGGTGCCAGGATGCAGAGAGAGCACCACCTGAGATGGGTAACAGGAGCGCTGGCACCCACCGGGACAAACAGCATCAAGTTCTGCGAGGCCAGGTTGATGACTTACGCTTCATGGTCTTCACAGCCACCTTCTGTGGGATGCCTTCGGGCTGGCTGAGATGCCCCTCCATCACTGACCCAAACTCCCCTGCACCACGGGAAAGAAGCAAGCACTTTACCCACAGCCCAGAGCACCACCTTTCAGTGCACCCGTATGTCACTGAAGATCTGAAATGCTCTAAGATGGAGACCTCAACCCCAAATGTCTATGAGGGGGAGGCTTGCATCTCATCAGTGGCAGAAGGAGAACATGGACCCAGGGGTCCTAGCACTTGGTCATCCTGACCCACCATCTCCCCCACATCCCCTGGGCCTGGAGCTGGGGGATGATGCAACAGTGGCAGCCCCTATCCCTTACGTCCATCCCCAGCTCTCCAGCCCCAGCACTCACCCTCTCCTAGCACCTTCCCCAGGCTGAGGGCGTTTCTGTCCACGACAACATCCTGCAGCTTCTGCTGGAGCTCGCTGCTGACGCCCAGGCTACCGACTGTGGGAGAGGGGAACAGAAGCTCAGGTCACCTCCAACCTGCAGACATATCACTGCTGTGATAACCCCGTCAACCTCCTTGCAGAGGGATAAAATGTATACTTACGTGTAAGTTCTACAGCTCTCCGGCAGTAGGACTTCTTGGCCGTATAGTTCACTGCCAGCTCTGAGTTGTTCCTGCTGAAAGCATTCCTGGAGGGACAGAAACAGACCATGCTGGGCCACATGGAGCTGCTTCTCCTCCGCTGAAGGAACTGCCGCTGCAGGGGCGGGCGACCACGGTGCCACTAGGGGTATCGGTAGTGAAGGAGGAAATGCACGTTCACCCTAATCTTTTTCATTTCCCTCTTACTGGATCAGTGCCATTGCTTACAACATCCGAGCAAAACAGTCACTTGATAAACAAGGCTGATCTGTCAAGGAGTGATTCACAGAGGTTTTTTGGGGGGAGGAAATGGGATACTCATTTCCTACTCAGAGTGCAGCCTGTACCGGTAGAATTATGGTGCCCAGATCTACCACGTCCTAAAGCGGTCTCTTCTCTTGCCTGATGCACAACTCCAGCTCTCTGTTGGCATGTGCAACCCCTATCCTTTAGCCAAAAAGAAACCAAAGGGAGCTTCACACCATGGCCCCGAAACAGCGGTGATGGCCATGCTGCTGGGAGATGCTATGCAACCCCTCTGGTATAGGACCATGTCCAGCTTCGGGAAACAAAACCACAGTGGACACTCAAGAGCTCCCAGGGAGCTAACATCGCAAGGGAAGAGTGACAATGCTCCACCAGCTAGGAAAGGCATCCTTACATACTACCAGTTTCCAAACCGGGATGGGGGTGATGCCATGGGAGATCAGAGTAGGTGGGATTCCTTCACCAGCTCAATAAACTCCCTTGCTGAAATGATGCTTGTCCAAAGGAGTTAATTATATCACGTTTCCAGTTTGGCAACAGACACCCAAGTGGTAGTGCTTAAAAGAAAAGCAGCTCGCACCACAATTGTTGAACAAAAACAGTAGCACGGGGCAGTTAAATGCCACTTGGAAAGTCACAAGGATGAGTGAGCAGCATTGGCTTATTGTAGCAGAAAACGGTCCTTTGTCCACATCATTAAAACACCACTTATGCAGCCCAGTGGCAGTTTCTCTGCCCGGCGGGGCTGGTGCCACACTTAGCCATCGGACACAGACAGATTTGGCGGGTCATGAGGCAGAAGATGTTTCTCTAGGCCACAGGAAACAGGATATTATACATCTCTGCTCTCTCACCTCTGTGACAAAATGCCAAAGCCACCCTCCCACACCAAGTTGCACAAGTTTACTTCCCTTTAAAAATAGGAATAATGAGTGAAAGGTGAACTACTGGGCTAAAGAAGGAAGGGGAATTACCACGCTGCAGTAAAAATACACTCAGTCCCTCACCATGGGCATAAAAAAAATGCCATTTGTGGGAATGATGTCAGTACTAGAGGCAGAAGTCTTCCACCCACATCCAGTGGTGGGCTGCTGGCCACCCACCCTGCCTGCCTGTGCCCCACACACCTGCCACCTGCCCAGCTCAGGGCACCTCTACAAACTGTTTTCCCTTCGGCTTACCCATATTTTGTTTCCACGCATCTTTTCTGGATGACCACAGTCAAGCAGAGGATCAGCCCGACGGCAATCGTCCCACAGATAAAGCCCAGGGCTACGATAAAGGAGTCCGCATTCCCGGAGGCTGGAGTCGAAGAGGGGGCTGAGGTTATTAACCCTAAGAAAATATCCCATTAATGAAGCCAGTGAAAGAGTCAGCCTGCAGCACCCAGGGACTGGGGAAGGATCTCCCAAGGCCTGAAGCCAAACCCAGTAAAGCCCAAAGGGTTATGTGGGAGAAGAGGGCATGAGGACAAAGGTTGCGTGCCGAGAGCAGGTCTCTCCTGGCTACCAAAGCACACCAAAGGTCCCAGATTCTTGGCTGATAGCCCGGCCGACAGGGAAAGCATCTGAAGGAGGATGGAGGGATACCAAATGGCCTTGGCTGGGCAAGGAAAGCACAGCCTGCGCACTTCCCCGTCATCCTCCCCTGCGTGAATGCCGCGTGGGCGGGGACACACGTCTCCTTACCACTGCCAGGGATGAAGACCTCCACGGGGCTGCTGAAAGGTCCCACTCCCCCCTTGGTGACGGCAGCCACACGGATGGAGCAGGTGGCATTGGTGGCCACCACGGGCAGGACGGCCACGCTGGCGTTCTGCCAGGCTTCGGCGGAGACGTTCTGCTGGAGAGAGGAAGGGAAGAAAAGCTTGGGCTGGGAGAGACGGCGGCCCATCCCTACAGCGGGGCGGAAACCTGAAGATTTATTGAGAATTGTCCCCTTGTCAAACTTCTGCATTGCTTTGCTTTCACAAGCCCAGAGGAAATGCAGCATCAAGCTATTTACAGAGAATAATAGCCCTGCCTGCAAGAGCCAGATGGGATCTGGAAAGGGGCTGAGCAGTGCTTCCCACTCAAACCTCATGCTGCCACCGCTCTTTGCTTGTCAACAGCAGTCGGACCAGCAGCCTGAGCCAGAAAAAAGGCAGGAAAGCAATCTCACAAGGAAGGGGGAAAGGCATTTCATGCACTGCAGGTAACGTGCATTTTCATCCCCAGCCTTCGTTGCGGTCGGCTTAGCCAGCGGAGGCTCACACCCCTCTTTGCTGCCGGCCAGGGATGCCTGTGGCTCGTGCCAGGCAGCCCCACAAGCCTGGGCAGCCGCAAAGCCTCAGCACTCGCCACCACTGCTCCTCCACAGAGCAGCTCTGATCGCTTTCAGCTGCAGCGCTCATGGTTTGGTTGTTCAAGTGCCCTGCCGCAGAAAGCAGATCTCAGGGCAGATATTTTCCAGCTGTGGTTTTGTGTCAAGCTAATAATATTTCCAGTTTTAAGGGCATGCTTCCTTGCCTGGTAACAAGGCAGGAGTCAGCATGCCCCATGCACCTTTTTCCTTGGTAAAAACACCAGTGAGTCTTTCCCTGCAAATTCCCTGTTGTTTCCCGGTCTTCTTCATCTGAGAAAGTGCTGCTGCTGCTCTCCGCCAACCCCCAGTGCAAAACAGCTGCCCAGTGGCATCCAAAATATCTGGTGGGCTGCTGCGGCCGGCAGAGCCCAGCTCCTTACCCTGGCTGAACGTCACACAGCCGAGAAAGAGCAGCAGCTGAGGGGGATCGGTGAGCAAGGAGGAGGAAATCGGAGCTGCACAGAGGGAACCGGTTTCTGTTCACAGTCATAAAAAAGCCACAGAAATGGATGTGAAGCACACCCCGGCCCCAGGAGCGTGTCTGTGCCATCAGGCAGCAGCGTGAGCTGATACCTGCTGCCGCCTCTGTTCCCGCACTCCTGCTTTCCTCTACCTCACGTTCACGGCATCCTTCGTCAGAAACGCACATGAGATCCTTTCCCTACCGCCAGCCTAAAAACGCCCTGGGATCCTTTCATATCGCACGCGGCTCTGCTGTGTCATCTGAGGACAGAGCCCAGCTGCTATCAAACAGACTGTGGACAGCATGAGCATGCTGGCAAAGCAGACAGCCGTTCTGGCAGGACAGAACTGCCAAAGTTAATGGCTTTTTTTATGAGTCTTGCGGTAGTTGAGGAATTTCTTCACGTCCCAGCTCTGGCAGCCTTGGCTCAAACAAGAGCTGCTGGTTTAAGAACAAAATAAAATAACTTTTTTGAAGTTTTTAAAATCGTTTTAAAGCTGGTTGTGGAGAAAGAAAAGGCCTGCAGGTGGCCCTGCTGACACAGAAATACAGGACACCCCCCATGCACACACCTTTACTGGTTGTTAAACCAATGGTTATTCTGGGGCATTTCATATTTAGCCTGTGAAGGCCCAACTCAGAAACTTTATTTCTGAGAAATCAGAGCTCCACTTGACAGCAAGCACGCTGCGCGTTGCTCTTGTGCTTCAGACTGTCTGTCCCTCAGCTCAGGAGACCCTTGGGGGTGGCATGGGAGAACGGGGCACCACGTCAGCCCGTGGTGCTCTGCAGAAAGGTTACGGCACAGGCTCCAGCCATTCCCGTGCCTCTTAATTCTGCAAGAGCCCTTATAAAAAGACATGCTGGCCCCTGCCCTCAGCTGGCTCTGACACATGTTTTTGTCTTCCATAAAACCTGGAGGCTGACAAAATGTATCAGCAGCAAACATAACTGCTTCCTTCAGTCTGCAAAGAGCCAAGGTCCCTTGCACGGCTACCTCCCTCCTGAGCTTGATGGGTTTTTTGAGCCTCCTGAAAGCCAGCGTTAATGAGAACAGTTATTGACCAGGCACCCCAGCAGAAATTTCACCCCATAAGCATTTGACAGGGGAAATTAATAAAAAACAACAACAAAAAAACATAGTCTCACAGGGTTTAAAGGGCAAGTCCTGTTTTTTGCTTCCTGTTTGAGAGACAACAAATGTGTCAGCAGTTTTTTTTTTCCCCAACGCTAGTCACAAGACCATAATATTGTTTCCCTGAGTTCATTCAGTCTGGATCTATACATGCTCTTTTTCAGAGGCGCAAAACGAGAACAGAAAATGCAGCATCCTACGAAAAATAGGGTGTGAGTCACTTTTTCCACACCGGGTTCAGGCCACCAGTGCCTCTCTGTGCTTTCAGCCTGGAACAGAGGAAGACCAAACCACAGCGCAGAGGCAACAGCTGGATACATCTGTGCAATTATCCAGAGGTTCCCCGACCACTGGCAGAACCTGGACAGGATGCTCTTTTGCCCAGTAGCTGACATGAGCCAGGACTGCCCGAGAGGTCAGGCCAACCTTACCCTAGCACATTCCTGAACGTTACTTCCCAAATCCTGGGAAAGGCAAGCAAGGTTGTGCCAGATGACTTCATACGCTCACGGACAGGCCCCCCATCCCAAAATGTTCCTTGAGCTATGAAACTCTGGTGCCACGGGTTTGCAGATGAGTTCTTCATGCATGGAATAAATCCCATCAGAGTAAGGAACAATTCAAAACCCAGGGAACAAATTCTCCCAAATATCTTATGATTGACTCCACTGCTGAAAGTACCAAGAGATGCTGCCAAACCTCGACTGCCACTCCAAAGGCCACACCAAAGATTGTCACCACCAGGAAGAGCATCTCACTTCTATTTTAGAGAACAGGAGCCGTGGCAGCAAACCTCTTGTCTCCTTCAAGCAGAACTGCTTCATCCCAATATTAATGACTTAGGGCATTACTGAGAGTTATGTAAACACACATGAGAGAGACCACTTGTATTAAAAAAGCCCCGATGAAAGCACAAGACAGTAGACAAACAAGCTCAGAAAGAATATACGGAAGCACCAAGACCAAACTGGACATCCCTGCTTGATGCCTGCTGGGATTTTTTTTAGGCTTTAGCCATGCTTTCCCACCACCTGGTGACTTACCAACCCCTTGGAGTTCTGCCACCTGTACCAGATGTGATAGCCCTGCAGTTCTCCATGGATTCTCCCCAGGGGCGGTTTCACCCATCGGATCTCCAGGGAGGAGCTGGATTCATTGAATGACACTGTGACGTTCAGCGGTGGGGTGGTCGGAGCTGCAGGAATCAAAGAGAAATAAGGTGAGGGGAGCCAGGTGGACGGGTGCAGGGACACGACAGGCTGATGGAAAATGAGCTGCAGCTCAACCAGAAAGCACACAGTATTTCCTACAGCCTTTAATGTTTCCAGCAGGTGACCACCCATGGGTAAATTTCCTTTCCCCAATTAACAGAGTCAAGATGTCCCACCCCGTAAGCAACCATGGCTCTAGACAAGCATCTCATCCAGAGAGTCCTGCACAACACGCAGCCGCAAGGCCGAGGCAGGGAATCCCTTTTCAGTCTTTGCTACTCATTTCCTACCTTCCTCAGTGGTGCTGGCAATTATCCAGGGGCTAAACGCCGACCAGCCGACTTCATTTCTGCAGGAAACGCGGATGTTATAGTCCGCCATGGGCCCCAGCTGCTGGATGTGATACACGTGGGGAGGCACTGAGGTGTTGAAGAGCAGAAGTGAGACGTTGCTTCGTGGAACGGCTTCCTTGACCTTAATTGAAAAATCAGTCCACAAACAGGGATTAGTCAGCAACAACCTGCAGGGTGAGATGCATGGCAGGAATTTTACGTCTGTAAACAGGATCCAGAGCCCTGTCCCCCATCCAAACACTTGCAGGACCTTGTTCCTGCACGGTGGCTCGTCTCTGCCAAGCAGAAAGCTGACGGCAGGCCCTTCATGGGGCCGAGGACGAGGACTCCAGTGCATGCAGAGAAAGAGTTGCGGTGGGAACAGGGCAGAGACATGTGAAATCGCCATCACTACAGAAAGGAAGAGGGAGGGATGATTTCCTGTTTCTTGTGGCATGGAGCAAAAGAAGCACCCAATAACATTTCCAGGCAGCAAGTCCCAAATAAATAAAGGGAAGTCCTTTTTCATGCAACACATCGTTAGACTGCAGGACTTTTCACCATCAGATGTTGCAGAACTAATCACAGACTTCGTCAGACTCCATCATTACGTTTAGTAGCATGGACAAATTCAACGTCCTAAAAACAAGTGACATATTTCACACAAAAAGAAATTGCTCTCTTCCCAATGGGCTGGCTGTTAAGCGCCCACGTAGCTGCCCACACAGCCCTTGCAGCTCTCCGGAAAGCATCTCATTTCATGGGAAACACCATGAGTGGCCTGGGCCGGGACAGGGAGAGGAAAGAGGCAAGAGCAAGAACGAGGGTTGCCAGCACAAGCAAGACAGATAACTCGGAAGACAACCCACAGGACATGTTTCAGCATGAACCACAATCAGAAAGTCATTCAGTCCTCTCAAAAGCCTCCATGAGTGATTTGGGGGTGGCAGGAGAGCTGCCCTTCTGCTTGAGGAACAACCGTACCCTCTGGGTAGCTCAGGGTGCTCAGGATGGTCTCAGCATCAACACCAGCAAAAATGAAAGAGAATAGCCCTCAGCCTCATAAAGCTGAGAAGATCCCCGAGCCGTTGATAGATGCTTTGAGGGAGGTGAGCAGCAATCAGATGAACAGGCAAGCCGCTTCTGAAAGCGCCACTGGGACTGGCTGTTCTCCTGAGCATCGAGCCCAGCTCAGCTATCTTGATCCTCAACTTGTCTTCTGGGGTGAATCCACCAGACTTATGTATTTCTAAAAAATCAGGCTTTTTGCAAATTTAAACAGCTTGAACTTGCCAGGTGTGACAGCAATGGCTTCCCTTTTAAGCACCAGTGTGCTCAGAAATGAGTCACTTGGTCGGTGGGCCACGCTACTCAAGTGAGGGGGTTATCAAAGGGGACAGGAGAAAAAAGGCTTAGTCACAGCTGTGTTTTTGCCAGAAGTCCTGTCTTGTTTTCCAGTTTGAAAGGCTATTTCCTAATGACAGACTGTGAACGTTAAGTCATAGGAAATTCCTTGGCTCTCCACCCCACTTCCCCAGCTCCAGCTGGAAGGCAGCAGTGGACACGTCGCTAATATTAGCTCTGGTACCTTTCCTCCCTGTAACTCCTTTCACTTTTACCTGGCTTCAAACATTGCCTCTCTCCACACGTTATCTCAGCTGGAGTATAGATTAGCCAGTGAAAAAACCATACCCACAAGAGAGCAAGCAACGGGCTTGAACTGTGTAACCCAGCAACATCAAACAGAAAGAGCAGTTGGAAACTACTTGCAGGGCTGTACCCATGGAGATGGCATTCCTTGACTTGTCCAGGAGACAGGCAATCCCTCAGCTCCTTCCCAGTGTTTGCAAGGAGCGGAGAGCCGCGAGAAACCTCCACCTCCAAACCCCAGCAGGAAGACTTTTACCCAGGAGGTAAAAGTAGAGACAAGCGTGCACCTGCAGCAACTCAAAGCTCACAAAGTCTCCCAAAGAGCTACTTGGAGCGGTTCTGGGCATCTCTCCATGAAGCCTCATGATGACAACCTGACTGTCTCGCCCGAGGGGAAAGATTCTCACAGTTTGTTCCCGCACACTTCACAGGCACGAGCCCGGATGGAGTCTTCCAGGCAGGTGGCTCACCTGCTCTCATCACCCCTTGTTTCTGCCCCCACTCAACCACCCCACTCCCAGGACAAAAGCCTGCTTCATGCTCCCTACGTCATTCTCTCTGTGGGACCCCTGCCACTGACTACTCCCTCTTGCAGTGGGCAGAGCAAAGCTGCTTTTCGTGAGCAGACACCACCAAGTTGGTCTCCAGCACCTCCTTCCAAGCCTCCTGTCCACCTTGGTGGTGCACCAGCTGCCCCAGGTCCCAAAATCTGGGGACTCTGCTCACTGCTCAACTTGGACTCCTCAACATCATGCCTCACCAATTCCCCAGCCACCCGGACCACAGGGTGCGGGTGGGACAGCACGCCAGCTTCCCCTTTCAATGCTGCTGGGAAAGTCACAGAATCACAGAATCACAGAATGGTTCAGGTTGGAAGGGACCTTAAAGATCATCCAGTTCCAACACCCTGCCCTGGGCAGGGACACCTCCCACTAGACCAGGCTGCTCAAAGCCCCATCCAGCCTGGCCTTGAACACCTCCAGGGATGGGGCAGCCACAGCTTCTCTGGGCAACCTGTTCTAGTGTCTCACCACCCTCACAATAAAGAATTTTTTCCTGATACCCAATCTAAATCTACCCTCTCTCAACTTGAGGCCGTTACCCCATGTCCTATCATTACACTCCCTGATAAAGAGTCCCTCCCCAGGGACTCCCCAAAGTCCAACTCAATTTGTCCAAACCAACACCCTGGTCAAATCCGGGTGGTTCACGCCAAACAACACAGATTTCCACCTGCCTCGGAGTGTCTGTGTGAGGGACGTTGCAGGGGCAAAGGGGGGTTATGGATGTTTACCTGGACGCTGCAGCTGTTCAAGGCAGAGAATGCATCAAAGCCTGGCACCCAGGATATCACAATACCATGACCTGTTCTGTTGAGGACACGCACGCTGTCAGGTGCGGATGGTATTCCTGCAGGGAAAAGCCAAGGGCAGTCAGCTGGAGGCCTAAGTATAAACACGGCACGGCTGGCTTCCCCTGGCAGCTCCGGGGGCTCAGTCCGACTGTGTGTGAACCCCAGGTACTGCCCTGGCTACAGCCGCAGTGGCATCCTCTAGCTGTGTATTGCGGGATGTTTCAGACCACTGGACAAGGAAGCAGAAAAAAGTCATTTGCAGGACTATTTTGACCATGTTCTATATTTGTGAGCTGAAACAGCACTCTGCGTTGTGAAATATGTCATTGCTTCTAATGACGTATTTTGGGGAACACCTTCCACACATTGCCGGAGTGGCTCCCGTCAGGAATGTCAAGAATTTTCACCATTTCCTGTGGAAAATTGTGAGCACCACCCTGGTTGTGAAGGAAGGAAAAGAGTGACACAGCCCTTCCAAAACCTGCACTGGGGCTGACAGTTCTGCTTTCAAATGTGCTTTGTTGGTGTGTCCTCCCACAGCAGCGATACTGGGATGACAGAACTGCATTGGGTGACCGTGCTACTATGTGCATCCCGCTTGATTTTACATATAGGTTTAAACCGAGGAAAAATAAGTACGGGAGTCCTAAAAACATCTCCTTCAACTCACAGCACAAGTGAGTGCTTGGAAGTGCAGAGACCAGGAAATCTCCTGCTTGGACACATGTAGCCAACAGATAAAAGTGAGTATCACGTTTCCTCTTACCTTTCACATTGACCTGCCCCGGGCTGGACGCTGTCAGCCCTTTACTGTTGTGAGCCTCGCAGCTGAACAGCGCCGCTTCATTAAGACCTGCAAGGGGAAAAACAAGGACCTGTTCACCGGACCCGCACAAAATGCCCAAATCCCACCAATTCTCTACCTGCTGCTCACAGAAAACCCTTGCGGCTTCCTTTCTGGCATTGTTGCTTTATTATTTTTTTTTCCCCAGCAACACAGAAGACCTTTTATTTCAAACTTGTCGCTTCCCTTTGCGGCATTTCTTCACTTGACTGCCCGGGGGTGACCCCTGCCATCCAGCTCACCACCCCCTTTCCACGCTGTGAGCACGAGCGTGCTGTCAGTGCGAGACGCGGCACAGCGGGCAGGACCGTACATTTCCATGGCACCGTTGCACAACCTCCTGAGTAAGCACTTGTTGGGCGTTCAAAAAAGGCAAGGCAGAAAGCAGAAGAGCCCACCACCACAGCTCGAATCAGATGACCTATTGCTTTTCGAGGATTGCTCAAATCTCCCAGATGCTAATGGAGAATGACTGCTTTTGGGGGCCACTGGAAATACCCGAGTGAGGATGGCTGCTTGCTTCCCCTGGGGTGTTGGCATGGCTAGTGCAAGACGACCCTGGGGAGCAACAGTGCTCAGGACTTTCACCTCATGCAAAGGACTCTACTGGAGGTGCAGGGCACCTCCTGGGCGCATTGCTTGCTGCTGCTGCAAGGCCAAGGGCTCACCACGGCGCACTGGACACACCGAGCATTTGCTCGCACCAGCAGAAGCGCCTCTCAGTGCGACAGCACTCCTAGGCCAGGAGGGGGACTGCTCAAATGACCCAACCCAGTGTCTGCCAGCCGGATGCAAGAACATCCAAGAGGAATGAGTCACTTCTTCCAGCTTTCACTGCCTTTTAAAGCCTGCCTTTGGATGCCAAGACGAGTCAGTTATAGTTTGGTTGCTAATTAGCTAGCGGCCTTCTCATAAGCAAATCAAGAAACCCCTCTTCTTTTTTGCCTCTGCATCAAAACCATGATGGGTTTTATGATACATGAAGGATTTTTCTCCCTGTGCTCCATGAGGCTGGCATGGAGACTTGCTGCAGGGGCCAACCCAAGGTCTTACAGAGATATTAAGAGGGGACTACCAGTAAAACAGCCCATAAGAGCAGCACTGTACTTGTTGGCATGGCCACACACTAGAGGAAAAATCTGCTTCTTGCTTAGGAAAGAGGGGTTTGAGTGTCCTGCCCCCTCCAAGGAAGAAATTTAAAGCAGCAGCCAGAGAGGATCAGATGAGAGTTCCTGCCCCCAAATCATCCCTGACAGAGTGGTCCCCAGGGCTGCCAAACAAGCGGAACAGACAGTGCTGGGCAAAGCTGTGCTCCCAGTGCTGAGGACGGAGCAGTAACAGGCTGAGACTCATTTTTGCAAACCGGTACCTCTGTGGTACCCCTTTTGCAAAGCTGGACCCCTGTGTCCCACTGTATAAAATTTGATAGCTGTATTTTATGCCAAACATCCTGGGAAATGTATCTGTGCTGAGCTTTCCAGCCAAGCAATCAGCAATGCACAGTGCCACACAAAAATGAAGCACGCTGCCAACGACCTTGTGATGGTGCACGGGACCACAGTCCCTGCCCAACAGGAGGTGCAAGGCCAAGGGGATAGGCTGTGGGATGGCACAAGACACCTTCCCACCCTGCCCTTCCCAGTAGCCACACAGAGGTGTCCCAGCTGGCTGTGGCAAGGATGCTGCCGTGCTCACCTGGCACGGTCAGGACTGATGGGGAGATGTGGGGCTTCTCATTGACTTTGACATTGTTGCGAAACCAGTAGATCTCCACAGGCTCTGGCGGGCCCACGGCTTGGCACGTGAGATTGAAGGGACTGTTCTTGGTGACATTCAGCTTCTCAGGCTGACGAATGAAGTGCGGGAGCCCTGCACAGAAACAAGCAGGAAAGCAAGAGATCATAGAATCATAGAATCATGGAATCACAGAATGTGTTGGGTTGGAAGGGACCTTTGAAGGTCATCTAGTCCAACCCCCCGGCAGTAAGCAGGGAATAGATCAGGTTCCTCAGAGCCTCATCAAGCCTGGCCTTGAATGTCTCCAGGGATGGGGCCTCCACCACCTCTCTGGGCAACCTGGGCCAGTGCCTCACCACCCTCACTGTAAAGAACTTCTTCCAAATGTCTAATCTAAACCTGCCCTGCTCTAGTTTAAAGCCATTGCCCCTCATCCTATCGCTACATGCCCTTGCAAACAGCCCCTCCCCATCTTTCCTGTAGGCCCCCTCCAGGTACCGGAAGGCCGCTATAAGGTCTCCCTGGAGCCTTCTCTTCTCCAGGCTGAACAACCCCAACTCTCTCAGCCTGTCCTCATAGCAGAGGTGTTCCAGCCCTCGCATCATCTTCGTGGCCCTCCTCTGGACCCGCTCCAACAGGTCCATGTCCTTCTTGTGCTGAGGGCTCCAGAGATGGACACAGCACTCCAGATTCAGAGAGCTTGGCAACACAGCCCTATCAACAACCCCAAACTTCCTACCAGGGGCTATGCCCAGCTCTGGCAACAAGCCCCTTTCCATCCAGGCCTCCCCATTTCTGGAGGACAGCTCACAGGTCCCAGGTCACGGTCCCCAGGGCTCTCACTCAGCCAGGACGCAACGCTCCATGTCTCCAGCACATCCACCCTACCCCTCCTCCATCTCACCTTCCAGCTGCACCAAGATCGGATCTGACACCACCTCCATGCCAGAGATGCTGAGTTTGCAGACGTAGGTGCCGTTATCCGAGCGCTGGGCTGCAAGGATGCTGCCAGAGAGAACGGAGACTTATGTCAGGGCTTTGGAAGGGAGCCTTGCCCCGCACAGCGCTCCCACAGGAGGACATGGCAAAACTGCCATCCTGGGGGTGAGTTTCAATCATCAGTACCACCCACCCCATAACACACGCCAAGCAGAAGCTGGGCTCACAAAACCAGGCTTTAGGGGCTAGGGAGCATCTGCCTGTTGTCGTCCCAGTCCCAAGCTCCTGCTAGCCATCTGACCTCCTATCTTTCCCTGGCAGCCAATGTTCAGGGAATCCCTCCAGGAAAGATGGCACCAGTTACCTGAAGGTGGAGGTCATTGCCACCTCCTCCTCGTCAGAGATCTCAAAGTGGCTGGTGGCAATGCGGTCCAGCACGTCCAGCTCCCTCCCATCCTTCCACAAGGAAATGCCAGGGGTGTCCGGCCTGAGCAGCAGCTGAGGTACTTTGATGGAGCAATTAAATGTGACATCCTTGTGCTCGTTAATCATGATGTGTCGCACTGTGGGGTTAAACTTAATCTTTCCTAGAGAACTGGCTGAGGGCACCTCCCTGGGCTGCTCTGTGTTCTGGTGAGGCCAGTGGCCTACGGTGGCCACGCTTTGCCCGGGGCGGCGGGACTCTGCCAACAGGTACAGCCTTGGATCTCGATTTTGGTCAGCATCACCTGCAAGAGAAGACCTTGGTTTTGCTATCACCAGCCAGCAAGTGCCCTCTTACAACAACATCCTGCACAGCCCCATAGCTTCCATTAATAATTACAGGCAGTTCATTGGCAGATGCTCCAAAAATTCAAAAATCTCTGACACCTCTCGCAAGAGCCCCAAGGAGGAAACATGGAGCAGGGGGCTGCCCCAAGACAGAATATGTACAACCAGCACCGCCAAAAAAAATTTTTTTTAAAACAAACTGGAGCAGCCTGGGCTAAAGAAAGCACTCTGCTGCTTCTGTTTCGTCAGGGGAGAGGCAGGAGCTATTTCTGCTGCATTGCGCTCCTGGGACTGGAATATATAAGGATCTCCGGGCAGGAGGAATTTGGGACTTTACTCCAGTAAACCCCTTTTGGGAGCCTCATCTCAAGCATTTTCAGCTGGGGCAGAGAAAGAGTCCTTGGCGGGGATTTCTCTGATTTTAGGCTCTTTGTTGGTGACGCTGCTCCCTTTCCAGGACAGGGTGAGCTGCTCTGAAAGAGGGAGATGCTCTCTGAGTCAACCACAAACCCTCTTGCTAAGTTAAGTGCCTCCACTGAGCTGCTTTTCTTGGGAAAACAGCTGCAGACAGATGAAGAAATGCCTTCAGACGATGTGTAGGAGCCGGCTACTGTTTAGTGTTCTTGTCCCAGGGTCTTTTCCCAGACATTTTTCCCAAGGGAAGACTATTTACCAGCTCTTTCTGAGGGCTTCATGCCCCCCCCACCTACAAATCACTTAACATATCAGTCCTGTAACGGCATTCCCCCCCACCCTCCCAGCACTTCCCACCCCAGCCACAAAGAAGATGAAGAGCAGCTCCATATAAAGCAGTTCCTCCAAAAAAAACCTGTATATTTTGAAAAGATAAGATCTAGAAAATATACCACAAGTAGATGCTTTCACTAGGCTGTTTCTGAGCTTCCTGAGGCTTCCGTGGGCGTACAGAAATCCCACGTGGAGTGGTAAATCTCCCTTGCTGCTTTCAGCAAGCAAAGGCGTTGTGCCAGACAATTTAAAAGGTAATACCACAGGTAGAAAGCACAACCTTTTTATTTAACCGGAGTTCAGCTGAGTTTGTTTTGAGGCAGTTCTTAGTCCTCAAGCGTCAAACGACAAGTTTTTAAAGCTACGTCATTACTATTGTGAGGAATGGAGCGTGAGCCTAGTGCTCTTTCCTGAGAGCCAAGAAACACAACCTCATTTTGAGGCTGGATATACTCCTTTGCTAAATTGCTCACTATTTTTAAGCCTCCAGAAATGCTACTTCTAGACAGAAATTTGAGAAGGGTTTTTAAGTTTCCCCCGGTCTGGTGGTGCAGAGGAAAGCGCAAGGCTCTCCCTGGCTCTCCCACAAAACAATGGGTTTCCCTTTTAGAAAAAAAAAAAAAAAAAAAAAAAGACCCTAAGCTTTTCCAACCTGCTTCCTAAGCTTTCCCATCCCAACACAAACAAAAGCCACGTGACCGCTGCAAAATGCAGCCGAGTGCCATTTACTTGCGGACCGGGTCACCAGCGCTCCAACAGCCAGGCAGCTCCAAAAAGATTTGTCAAATGCAAACAAACAGAGCGACACCAAATCCCTTCCCCTCCCCTGCTCTTCCCAGAGGTTACCCACGCTGGAGCCACTCGATGCCTGGCACAATCCGACCTCAAACAGCTGTTTTCGTGCTCCGTTTGGAAGCTTTCCTGCTCTGGCCAGAGCAGCTTCCCCGGCGGGGACCCCTGGCTGGGGAGGACACGGACGAGTGCCGGACTCTGCCTGCTCTGGGATGATTTCTGCTCCCCAAGGCTGCTTCAAGTTTAAAGGCAAAGAGCAAAGGTGACCTTAGCCTCCTTTTCTGTACCGATTAAGCGGAGAGAGGTGTTTGCTGGCCGAGGAATGAAATACTTTCCTCTCTGACTCACGTGACAACAGGAATTTTTTCGTATCTAGCACTGCCTGTTGGGTACCCCTTCCGTCCCCAGCTGTTTGGGATGCGGATATCTTCACGGTGTCTTCGAAGGGATTTGCCGTGTGTGGCAGTACACCCCTTACCTGTGTCCAGAGCGATTTGCTTAGGCTGGCTCTAAAAGCCCACGCTAGAGCCGGGCAGGCACGCGTGGGTGCCTGCCACACTGGAGCAGCTCCCCTCACTAACCGCAGCTTGGCCTGAGGAAAAAGCTGGCGTGGAAATAAATCCACTTGCAGCACAGCGCTGCTCTCTTGAAATGCCCAGGACCAAAACAAAACTAAAGCGCTAGCAAAGACCCAGCAGGTCCCACACGCCTTTCTCCACTACTGTCCACAGAGAATGGAGATTTAGCAAGAAAATCTGCCTGCTCTTAGAGGCAGGATACTTCATGATGGATGAAAACAAAACGCAGGGAGTTGCACACCCCACGGCTGTAACAGCAAGTCATTCTGCTGCAGTCCCAGGGAGGAAGGTATTAGAAAACACCCAGGTCTGCCAAAAAGCTCCCTACATCCCTAGCCCTGGATTTCCCATTACTGGAAGTAATTCACCTGCTGACAACAGCTTTCTGCTCAGGCACTTGTTGAGCGTTATCTTCACACTGACAGGGCAGGAGTGTGACATGAGGAGGGATCAAGAGCCCCTGAATCTCTGCCTGTGGGGTTTCCTCCCTCCCCATCCCCTGCGAGCTGTCAGAAGTGAATTTCCCCTGGGGCCACACCTGACTGCCAAAGACACTCTCAGTGTTCAAACACCTTTGGTATAAACCAGTCCAGGATTCCTCATTAAATCCACTGCAGATTCCTGCTGTTAGAGAGCCAAGCTTTTAACTCCACCCTGCCCAAAGCCAACACTCGCATTCCTGCCTTCCCTGCTAAACCCCATCTGCACACCGACTCCGACTCCATGATCCCCCGGCACCCCGAGCACGGGCTGTAAACCCCCAGCAGCTAGCAGCCTGTGGCCAAGCATTAGGCAGCCCCGACAATGGCACGCTTTAAGTCCAAAAACTACTTTTTTTGCCTCTTTGCATTTCTTTTTGCAGGTAACTAAACACGTGGAGCTGAAAAGCCAGCAGACCGACAGCACCAGAAAGCACACCCCTGTGCCACCAACTGCAGTTTTTCACAGCAATTTGTCCCACCACCAAGCACGCAGCTGGCTCATGGCTAACGGGATAAACCCCAGACCCGCTGATCTGTCGCAGCTTTTGGTCCCTGCCTGCCGTGATGCCCCCAAGGAAGCAGGGGCGCATGGAACAGCAAAGTGCTGCCAACGCGACCAGGCTGGAGGGGCAGAGATGTGTCCCAGGACAGCAAAACACGCTCTCCCTGAGGCTGGCAGAGATGTCCCTGCCGCCAGAAACCCGCAACGAAATCGCTGCCGAGCTTCCCCCCAGGACCGAAGCTTTGCTGAGGTCTGCAGGCCCGGCGAGCGGCGGCGGAGTGCGGGGGTACCGAGGTGCCCATGCGACGCCCCAGCCGCCGGCAGGGTGAAACGAAGCAGCATCTGCAGATAAAAGCGCCCCGGTCAAACACCCCTCGCCGGACCCCGGCCGCCCCCACCGGCACCCGAGCAGCCCTGCCCGGGGACACCCAGGGCTCCCCCCCGCCCGGCGGCTCCCCGCGGACTCACCGGCCCCGCCGCGGGGCGGGCGCAGGGCCGCCAACAGCGCCCAGAGCAGCGCCCATCGCCCGCCGCCCATCGCCCGCCACCGCCACCGGCACCGGCTCCGCTCCGCCGCGCTTCGGCGTCTCCAGAGCGCTGCCGCCCCGCCCCGGCACGGCCGCGGTCCGCCTCCCGCCCGCGGGGCCGCGCTGGGCGCAGGGCGGGACGGGGCAGCACCGGGGGACGCTGCTCTGAGCTCCGGGGTTTCGCTCCTGCCCCGCAAAGCCCAGCGGGCCGAGCCGGCAGGTCGGAAAGGTGCAATCGCTGCTGATTAGGGGAAGAGCTTGTCTTTCCGTTTTCCACGGATGGACAACTTTGCGCAGGGCTGGATTTATCTCCAGGAAGGTGTTTTAGGGCTGCGCTTGCACGTTCTGAGGAACGGCTCCTTTCCTCCCAGCCTCCCCTTC
This sequence comes from Chroicocephalus ridibundus, assembly GCF_963924245.1. Taxonomy (NCBI): domain Eukaryota; kingdom Metazoa; phylum Chordata; class Aves; order Charadriiformes; family Laridae; genus Chroicocephalus; species Chroicocephalus ridibundus. The sequence goes on along the minus strand of NC_086286.1, from coordinate 10,167,467 downwards.
CTGCAGAGCCCCACACCGAGAAGATGGGGACACCGCTGCTGCCTGGGGGACAAGGTTACAGGACCCAGTGTTCACAGAATCATTTGGGTTGTAAGGGACCTTTGAAGGCCATCTGCTTCAGCCCCCCACTGCAATGAGCAAGGACATCTTCAGCTGGATCAAGTTGCTCAGGGCATCGTCCAACCTGATCTTGAATGTTTCCAGGGCATCTACCGCCTCTCTGGGCAACCTGTTCCAGTGTTTCACCACCCTCTTTGTAAAAATTTCCTTCTATCTAGTCTAAATCTTCCCTCTTTTAGTTTAAAGCCATTACCCCTTGTCCTATCGCAACAGACCCTGCTAAAAAGTTTGCCAGCGTCTTTCTTATAAGGCCCCTTTATGTACTGAAAGGCCACAGTAAAGTTTCCCCGCAGCCTTCTCTTCTCCAGGCTAAACAACCCCAACTCTCTCAGCCTGTCCTCATAGCAGAGGTGCTCCAGGCCCCCTCATCATTTTTGTGGCCCTCCTCTGGACCTACTCCAACAGGTCCCTGTCTTTCCTGTGCTAAGGGCCCCAGAGCTGGATGCAGTACTGCAGGTGGGGTCTCACCAGAGCGGAGCAGAGGAGCAGAATCACCTCCCTCGCACTGCTGGCCGCGCTGCTTTTGATGCAGCCCGGGACGCAGTTGGCCACCTGGCCTGCGAGCACGCATTGCCGGCTCATGTCCAGCTTTTCATCCACCAGTACCCCAAGCGCTTCTTGGCAGGGCTGCTCTCAATCCCTTCATCTCCCAGCCTGTATTGACACCGAGGGCTGCCCCAGGGGCAGGGCTGTGCACTTGGCATGCTAGGAACGGCATGGTGAGATGAAAGCACTGTTCCTCCTCGTTTGCCTGGACCAGAACAGCAGGACAAGAGGGGATGGAGACAAAACCAAGCCACAATGAGAAAAGGAGGAAGACCCAAGTGAAACCAGTGTTCAACATCAGCCATTTCATGTAAAGAGTGAAACAGAACAAGTCTCCCTATAGCACAGGAAGGAAATGAGGGAGTTTCTGGGTATTCAGAACCTGACCAGAATGCTGGCGATGCTTGAAGAGGTTTGAGATCAAGCCGTATTGAGGCCATCAGCATCTCCCCCACCCCAAATGGGAAGGGACTGGGATTCAGGGAACCAGCAGCCAGTCTGACTTGATGAGACTCAGTGTATGTCTCTGCTGAAACCATTCTGCTCCCTGCACATAAAATTCTTTGAAACTATGACACAAGCGTAACTTTTGGGTTTTTTTGTGGCAGCCTGCTATAGTCTTACCAAAGCCTTGCAGAAGAGTGAAGTTAGGAAAAGAGATGTAAATTTTGTTCAACTAGCACTAGGTAAACATCAGCACATCGTGGAAACAGAGATGAGGCAAGAAGACAGCTCTGGGTTGAAGCTGCTTCTGGGTATAATTCATAACGAGAGCTGGGAAGGGCTTCTCTTGCTGTTAGAAAGAAAAGAACCACACAAATCCAGTCTGAAATCTTTTCCAATTGGGAAAAAAAACCACAACCTAAATTCAGTGAAAAAAGAACAAATCACTCCCAGACTTCTTTGACTTGCAAAGCTGCTTATTCACTGCATATTCCCAGGCCCTGGTGACAGAGATTGAGTTTCCCCCCTTGCCGCCTCTTTCGCTCCAGACCAGCTTCTCACATCTTGAAGTGATCAGCAGCTGAGGAAGGGCACGTGTCGCTAGAGGCCCAGATTAAAGGGGAGAAGAAAAAAGCCACTGCAGGAAGACTGAGCGTCTTCAGTGGTGCCTAAGAGCCAGCGTCTTCCATGCAGCTCCACCAGCGCTGCTTTTTCTCCAGATTTTGAGTGTATTCCCCATGCATCCAATGTCATTCAGGGAGTAGGAGGAGACCGGGGGACAGGCATTTGTCCCTCTGCCTCTCCAGGCTGGCTCTTGATATGAGGCTGTCGTTTGTGGTCAGCCTTTGCCACACGGGTGCGCTTTCATCTGGCTGTGTTCCCCGTTGCTGCTGGCTTTGAGATTTTGGGGAACAAAGCAATGGAAGGGCCTTTGTACGTTGTGGGCTGCAGAGTGAAAACAGCGCCTTGCATTGGGATAATGTCATATAATTGCCCCACTAACACAAGGAAGCAGGAGCAATTTCTACGAAAGAAGAGAAAAAAAAACCCCAAACAATAAGAACACATGGGCAGGTAAAGAGGATTTAAGCAGCTCTCTAAAATCCCCTAATTTGGGTCATTTCTTCACAGTAGGTTGGTTTCTGCTCAGCACTGGTGTAAACTAGTCTCCAGCTCAATAGCGTTTGTTGCAGTTTATTTGGGCACAGCTTGATGTGAGGAAGGGGCTGGTGCGTGGAGGGGGAGGAAGAAACACGGACAGGAGAAACTCTCAGGCCAGCTTCGTGATAGGAAAGGTCTGGAAGGCAGGAGACAGTCTGACCACTTTCACTGCCCTTGGATTGGTGACACGCAGCATCCACCTTGCCCAGCATACTGCTGTCCTCGGTCTCCTTCCAACAGCGTATAGAATATAGGTTCAGAAGCAGTCTCCGTGGCCTTCCTCCGAGCAGATTACGTATTTCCATACCTCGGAGCCCAAAGTCAACAGTTGCTGGGGTCTGCACACAAACGGTTTGTGTTTTTTGGTCCCAAAGTACATGTGTGGCCAGACTCACAAGCATCCCCTGCTCTTGCTGCCTGGGGCTGGGCATCAGTCGGCGTTTGGCCTTAGAAATACCTCACGGTCCTCCCAGGGCAGTGGGAGAGGAAAAAAGGCAGCTGATGTCAACGGAAGGAGGATCAAAACAAAGGGAGAACCTTTAATTGGAAACAAAGGCTGCCTGTCTCTCCTCTGTCTGATCGCCAGGATCTGAGCCTGAACCAGCTAAACCAGTCAGGCTCACAGCTCTCCAGCTGCTGTAGCACAGCACAGACCACACTGGAGGGAGCGTCTACCTCTCCCCTTCCGCAGGCGCGGGGCAAAGCAGAGTGCGGGTAACACTGTACAGGTACCGGCCGTTTCTGAGCCACGCTTTCAGCCGGTGGCTCTCCAGGGCAAAGGTTATCAGATGCATCGCCCAGGCCGTCCCTCCGACGAGGGGCCACTGCCCTTTGAGTCCATGCTTTCCTGCTGCGTTTGTATACTTACGCACGCAGAGTCCTGCTCAAGAGCACAAAGGTGCGTATCTTTATCGTCACAGGCTTCTCCTGCCTCTACGAGAAATTGTAAGGCCCTCACGATAACATCAGCAGTTCCACAGGTATTCCCAGCCTTCTCTTAGCAGGATCCGTAAGTGCCATAGGTGCTCTCAGAGGCACCCCGGAGCGTCGCGGTGCCAAACTAGAGCCTGAACTTGACCCTTTATGTTTTCTGCAGTTTCATTTCAGAGCATTGACAGCATTTCTTCACAAGACTAGTCAGAGACTTTGGAGGCAACATCATACTTGTGAAATTGGACCATTTAGCAGAAACGGTACTTGGCAATCGGGTGTTGGGCCATTATCTGCTGAGATTTTTTTTTCCCCTTTGCTATTTCTGTATTTTTATTTTCATTTTGCTAAATCTATTCTTTCCTTTATTTCTGCTTCCTCTTTGTGTCTATTTTTATTTCTGTTTGCAGGGGCTCCTGTTCTTTTAAATACCAAATTATTTTGGCAACATGGTTTTAGCTCAAGGCAGATGGCCCGTTTGTGCTAAATGTTATACCCCGGTCACGGGATGCAGCTTGCAAACGATTTGCAGAGAAAACTGAACATTTTCTGGTGCTACTAAAATGCCCTTTTTCTTGCGCTGCTTTCTTTGGGCACATGGTGCATGCTACATCTCTTACCAGGCACATTCTGTCCCTTGGCTCAGCTGTTTCTTCCTAGGACAATTCCTCCCGGTCTGCAAATTATTTTGTAAAAGCAGAAAGCCATCTCCAAAGGTTGGACACTGGCTTGAACCTTCCTCGTTTTGAGCCCTGGGCATTCTTACTTGCCCACAAAACTGCTGTTTGTATTTCACAGTCATATTTGTGTAAATACCCCCTCTTTCACATGGGTGGTGATGAGGTGGCAACGCATAGCCCAAGAACAATCAAAAGAGACTTCAGGGCCTTGGGAAGGTTAATAAGGGGGTCTGGGGTGCAGGTTATCTTTTCTTCTGTTCTCCCAGTTACAGGCAGGGACTCTGAAAGAAACAGATCTGTGCAGTCTGTCATGGCTCCGTGGCTGGTGTCACCGCCACAGCGTTGGGTTTTTCAAAAATGGGATGGCCTACACGGCATCAGGCTCATTGGCATTAGATGGGGCTCATCTTTCTGAAAGGGGGAAGAGGGTGTTTGCTCATGAGCTAGCGGGGCTCATTGACCAAGCTTTAAACTAGGCTTGTTGGGGGAGGGGAATATTACCCGGCTTGATCGTGACAAGACAAGGGACGATGCTCCAAGGTCTGAGGGGTGGGTCACTAGCGAAGGCCCTCAACTTGTTGCTCCGAGATTTGCTGGGTACGCTGCAGCACACTCAAAGTCTTCGGGGACGAGCCAGTGGCTCCTGAGGCAATAGGAACCAGGGAGTCACAGATAAAACACCTCAAAGGAAGACTACCTGAAGAGCAGCATGAGGGAAATGCAGCTGCTCCAGCCAGTGAGTCAGCTTCATCAGGTGCCCAGCTGAAGTGCCTTTATGCAACTGCACGTAGCATGGGAAACAAGCAAGAGGAGTTGGAGATGTGCACACGCCTCCAGGGCTATGATCTTATTGGCATCACAGAGACATGGTGGGATGGCTCTTACGATTGGATTGTTGGAATGGAGGGATACAGACTCTTCAGGAAGGACAGGCTGGGGAGACGAGGAGGGCGTGTTGCCCTCTATGTCAATGAACAGCTGGGGTCCATGGTGCTCCACCTGGGGATGGATAAAGACCCAATGGAGAGCTTATGGGTCAAGATTAAAGGGAACACAGGGGCAGGTGACATGACAGTAGGAGCCTGCTACAGGCCACCTGATCAGGATGACAGAGCAGATGAGGCCCTCCACAGACAGACAGGAGCAGCATCGCATTCACAGACCCTGGTCCGCACAGGGGACTTCAACCACCCCAATATCTGTTGGATGGACAACACAGCAGGGCACAAGAAATCCAGGAAGTTCTTGGAATGTGTCGATGACAACTTTCTTCTTCAAATGGTAGAGGAGCCAATGAGGAGAGGAACTATGCTGGACCTTGTCCTTACCAACAAGGAGGGGCTGGTGGGGAACGCCAAGCTCAAGGGTAGCCTTGGCTGCAGTGATCATGAAACAGTAAAATTCAAGATCCTTCGGGCAGCGAGGAGGGTATGCAGCAAGCTCACTACCCTGGACTTCAGGAGAGCAGACTTCAGCCTCTTCAGGGACCTGCTTGGCAGGGTAACATGGGAAAAAGTACTGGAGGGAAGAGCGGACCAAGAAAGCTGGTTAGTATTCAAGGATCACCTCCTCCAAGATCAGGAGTGATGCATCCCAAGAAAGAAGTAGTCAGGCAAAAATGCCAGGAGGGCTGCATGGATTAACAAGGAGCTCCTGGACAAGCTCAAAAGGAAAAAGGAGGCCTACAGATGGTGGAAGCAAGGACGGGTAAACTTGGTGGAATACAGAGAAACTGTCCGAGTGGCCAGGAACCAGATTAGGCAAGCTAAAGCCCAGATAGAATTAAATCTGGCTAAGGACATCAAGGATAACAAGAAAAACTTCTATAAGTATGTCAGGGATAAAGGCAAGACTAGGGAAGATGTGGGCCTCTCCAGAAGGAAACCTGGTCCCCCAGGATATGGAGAAGGCTGAGGTACTGAATGACTTTTTTGCCTTGGTCTTCACCAGCAAGGGCTCCAACCACACCACCCAAGTTGCAGAAGGCAAAGGCAGGGGCTATGAGAATGAAGAAATGCCTGCTGTAGAAGATCAGGTTCAAGACCATCTGAGGAACCTCAAGGTAGGTAAATCCATGGGACCTGATGAAATCCATCTATGGGTCCTGAGGGAACTGGCAGATGAAGTTGCTAAGCCGCTTTCCATTAGATTTGAAAAGTCGTGGCAGTCCGGTGAAGTTCCTGCTGACTGGAAAAGGGGAAACATAACCCCCATTTTCAAAAAGGGAAAAAAGGAAGAGCCAGGGAACTACAGACCGGTCAGTCTCACCTCTGTGCCTGGCAAGATCATGGAGCAGATCCTCCTGGAACCTCTGCTAAGGCACATGGAAAACAAGGAGGTGATTGGTGACAGCCAACATGGCTTCACCAAAGGCAAATCATGCCTGACAAATTTGGTTTTGTTGCCACAGCATTGGTAGATAAGGGGAGAGAGACCAACATCATCTACCTGGACTCATGCAAAACATTTAGACACTGTCCCGCATGACATCCGGGTCTCTAAATTGGAAAGGCATGGATTTGACGGATGGACCACTTGGTCGATAAGGAACTGGCTAGACGGCCGCACTCAAAGGGTTGGGGTCAATGGCTCAATGTCCAAGTGGAGACAAGTGACAAGTGGCATTCCTCAGGGGTCATTACTGGGACCAGTGCTGTTTAACATCTTTGTCAGAGACACGGACAGTGGGATTGAGCGCACCCTCAGCAAGTTTGCCGATGACACCAAGCTGTGTGGCGCAGTCGACACACTGGAGGGAAGCGATGCCATCCAGAGGGACCTGGACAGGCTTGAGAGGTGGGCCCATGTGAACCTCATGAAGTTCAACCAGGCCAAGTGCAAGGTCCTGCACCTGGGTCATGGCAATCCCAGGCACAAATACAGGTTGGGCAGAGAATGGCTTGAGAGCAGCCCTGAGGAGAAGGACTTGGGGGTGCTGGTGGACGAGAACCTTAACATGAGCTGGCAATGTGCGCTTACAGCCCAGAAAGCCAACCGCATCCTGGGCTGCATCAAAAGAAGTATGGACCTTCTAAGTATGGCCAGCAGGTCCAGGGAGGTGATTCTGCCCCTCTACTGTGCTCTGGTGAGACCCCACCTGGAGTACTGCATGCAGCTCTGGAGCCCTCGGCACAAGAAGGACATGGACCTGTTGGAACGGGTCCAGCAGAAGGCCATGAAGATGATGCGAGGGCTGGAGCACCTCTGCTATGAGGACAGGCTGAGAGAGTTGGGCTTGTTCAGCCTGGAGAAGAGAAGGCTCCAAGGAGACCTTATAGCAGCCTTCCAGTACCTAAAGGGGGCCTACAGGAAGGATGGGGAGGGGCTGTTTGCAAGGGTATGCAGCAATAGGACAAGGGGCAACGGTTTTAAACTGAAAGAGGGGAGATTTAGGTTAGATATTAGGAAGAAATTCTTTACTGTGAGGGTGGTGAGGCACTGGAACAGGTTGCCCAGAGAAGTTGTGGATGCCTCATCCCTGGAAGTGTTCAAGGCCAGGCTGGATGGGGCTTTGAGCAGCCTGGTCTAGTGGGAGGTGTCCCTGCCCAGGGCAGGGGGGTTGGAACTAGATGGTCTTTAAGGTCCCTTCCAACCTAAACCATTCTATGATTCTATGATTTGTCTCCAAATGGAAATTTGGTCGCTGGGTGGATCAGTAGATCCAAGTTACCATTTCTTCCAGTTGTCTTCCTGACAGAAGCCATGATAGAATCTGAAAGCACTCTGCAGCTCAGTGAATTCTTCCTTTTCCTAAGCCTGGCTTTCCCCAGCAGGCTTCTTCTCGTTTCTGAGAAAACGATAGTGCTTATTGTCATTGGGGAGCCAAGGATTCCCCAAACCACACGCTGGAAGAATGGTTTCAAATATGTTTTCAATTCTTCACCAGCTTCTCCATTCTCCTTTGATTTCTCATGTGAAACTAAGATCTTGAAAAAAAGTCATCCTCATCAGAATGCACTACCCTTCCAGTTCCCATCGGGGTACTTCATACAGGTTTTGTTCTGTTATTTTTGCCTGTCAGACAAACACAGAGTCCTTTTGAACTTCATGTCATAGGTACTAATTAGAAAAAAAAAGAAAAAAAAGGCATTTTCTGGTATGCTACTTGGACACAAATGGAGAAAGTACGCCGTCGCAGGAACGGCACCATGCTCAAAGCTAGTAACTGGCTGTGATCTATAGCCAGCAACACCCTCTTGTTTAGGTAAGCAATCATAAAGGTGAGAGGTAAAGAAAAGAGCTCGTTTTGCAATGTATGAATTGTTGAAAAGACCGCAGGATAAGCTTGCTCACTGCCAAGATGTCTGCGTGATACAGATGCCTGCGTGATACAGATGCCTGTGTGTGCTACAGCGCCTGCAAGATGGGCAGATTAACAGCACGGTGCTGATCTCATCAGTGAAACTTGTTCTTAAAAGAATAAAAATAATCTGATTCTCCCACCAAATTTTGGCAGCTGAGTACATCCCAGAGCACTAATTCTGCATGTTTTGCTGTGACACCACGACCATGGCAGAACAGCAGATCCTGGAACTCAAATGGCCTGATTACACATGGGTGACATTTGATTATACAGAAATGCACGTCAAGGCGTCCTTCCTTTGGAAAAATCTGGCGGTTCTCACCAGAAAAGCCAGGCTAACTGCCTGACACCTAGTGCTGGTAGTCAGTGATGCAGTTGCAAAGGTTTCGGCACCCACAGCCTTAGCCTTTACAAGTGTGGCAGGCTGTCCCTGCACCCATTCAGGAGGGACGGTGGATGATACAACCTCTCCGCACTCAAGACAGGAGAACAGTCGCCTCAGGCACTGACCACCAGCGCATCAGGAGCTGGGTTTTTAGCTGGTGTAAGTCAGTGGAACCTTCCAATGAGTTATGCTAATCCGTATCACACAAGCATCTGAAATTTTGCGAAGGGGTGTTGTGGTACACTCCCCCCCGGGCTACATTGCCATGTCTTGTCTTAGTTATGAGTGCAGTGAGTTGGGATGATCTGTCCTTTTCTTATCTTGGTTACAAGTGCAGTAAATTGGGACAATTTATTACTTTCTTGTCCTGGTTACAAGTACAGTGAGTTGGGATGTTTAGGCACTCCCTTACCATACCTGAAACTCCTGCTGCCTGGATCATAGTCCGATCCGGAAGGTACAGAATTACCCGAAACGAATTGTGGCCAAAAATGGAAAAACACTGACCAAAGTCAATCATCTCGCAATTCTATAAATAGTGATCCTAAGTGAGACCCTATGAGCTCTCTGGGATCACAGCAGGCGGTGACCGAGTATCTCCCCGAGTTGGGACATCTCTCAGGGGAGATTTCACCAGGTTCCCAAGATCATCCTGACAGATGACAAAGGGTTCAAAGGTCATCTGCTGACAAATGCCAACAAACGAAAAGAGTGAGTAATTTCCTACAATTAGATTTCTCGAGTTTCAAAGATCGTTTGCTAACAATAATTTACCACTATTTGCAGAAACATCTGGATTACGCGGGTTAACCTCTGTATCTGTGTGTGTGCGTGATTTGATTTAGGAAACTGTCCTAAGTCTTGTGTGAACCTTGCCATTCCTGAATCTTTAACTAAGTTGCTGTGTCGATTATAGCAAATTTTATTAAATCACTCTGATAATTGGCTGATGCTTAAGTATTGTTAAAAATCATACAGCCTGATCTGTGTTGATAAATCTTAAATTGCTGCTACGTCAAAGTTGTATAGGATCCATAACCTTTCCTTTGCAGCAAATTGGTGTAGTTGGCAGGCTCCTAAATCTCATTCGTAATGAGAGGGTTGTACAACACACCTGTTGGTGACTGGAGAGTGACAGCCATCTGGAAGGCACTGCCAGTCCTATGAAATGGTCTAACGTGTTTCCTGCTTCCTAAGCACCGTGCCTGCCTTTGGAAAGTAACTGCTTGCATGTACTGCTCGAACTGTACAGTTAAATGAATTGCATGCTGCATAAACTTTTACACCTTAAAGTGAAACGACATTGAAGCCTCAGTGTAGAAGCTGTTAAAATATTTAACTGCAGAGATAGACAGGCCTGGTTGTAAAGGTGGATTTTGTCACAGGCCCCAGGTTTAGAGAACAGTCCTTTGGCTGTCTGCTGGCTACAGTAATAAGACAAGGCACAGAGTGACAATTTGGCTCGTAAGGGGTGAGACAGGTCCAAGTTCATAAAGAAAGGTCCCTTAGGAGGGAGGAATGGGACGAGGCTCCAGCAGGCTGAGGTGACAGCGGGACACTGAGCTGCCGAGGGCCTGAACACCCACACACCAGCGATTTTGTTTTAAAGATCAGTGTGACCGCACCACCCCAATACGGCGTTCTGAGCAGGGTTCCCCTCAGGAGACACCGCCAAATGCCCCCTCGGGCCCAGCCCGAAGCCCATGTGGGGACTGAGCGAGTAACTCCCCGCCGCCGCCCGCCGCCATTTCGCTCCCGGCGTCCCCCGCGCGGCGCCGCGGGGCAGGGCGGGAGCGACAAGATGGCCGCGCCCGTGTGAGGAGCTGCCGCCGCCGGCGTCCGTGCTCGCCTCAGCCGCGCTGCCGCTTCCCGCGTGGCCCCCCGGGTGGCGCGGGAGCCGCAGCCCGGTCGTGGCGGGTGTGTGTCCGTCCCAGAAATAATGAGGATATCGGGCCCCCATGTCGGACCACTCTGACGAGAGGGCGACGATGATTGCGGCCGGCGACCTGCAGGAGTTCGCCCCCCGGGGACGCGAGCACTGCCGGCGCCATCCTAGCGCCCTCACCCTCCAGCTGCGGCGGCTGCAGCCCGCCTCCGAGCTCTGCTCCTCCGACGGGGCGGCCGGCCTGGTGGGGTCCCTCCGGGAGGTGACCATCCACGAGCGGCAGCGGGTACGATCGTGGCGGCGAGGGCAAGGGGGGCCCTGGCCTGGCTTTCTGGCTTCCGAAATAAATTGGCCAAACCGTGACCGCTGAGCTATGACTGGCTATTGTGACCGCACTAGCACGTCTTGTAACTTTTCCTTAAAAAAAATCTTGGCTTTCAGGAAAGTTGGCAGTTGAGGAAAGGTATCAGTGATGTCGGGGAAGAGGTGGACTACGATGAAGAGCTGTATGTGGCCAGCAATATGGTCATCTGGAGCAAAGGAAGCAAAAACCAAGCATCTACTGTTTATAAGGCTTTCACTGTCGACAGCCCTGTTCTGCAGGTATGAAAACGTGAAGAGGTGGCAACTGGATGAATGCACGTTAGCTATAAAAAATACTTGCTGTTTTCAAACAGTGTTCTGAGGTGGGGTTATTTTGGGAAATACAGAAAGATGATACTGTGTAGTGGCATCAGCTGGATCTTCAGAAATAATTATACCGTGTTTGGTTTTAGGCCTTATGGTGCGACTTCACTATACCCCAAGAAAAATCTGAAAAATCTGATGGTAAGTTTCCTGCTTACTGTAATGTCAAACGAATGCTTTGAGTTCAGCTCTACTGTCATGAGAAGTTTAGTCATCGAGACTTGCTGTGTTAAGACAGCCATCCTCCTTTCAAATTTACATTTTGTGTATAGGGGATGTCTAAGGAAAGAAAGAACCTTCACTGTGTGTTTGCTTTGTTTGTTTTTTTTTTCTTTCCCTAGTTTCAGGCAGTGATGAAGTAGTAGAGAAATGTATCTGCATATTGCAGAATTCTTGTATAAATGTGCATAGCATAGAGGGAAAGGATTACATTGCTGCTTTACCTTTTCAGGTAAGTGCTGTCCTTTTTTTGTCCACAAATGGGCTTGTTATCTGTTTGCACGCTGTGTTGGTGTGGGGAGGTATGCATAAAACACTGCTGACGGCGGCTGCCTGAGTTCTTCACTCTATGGGTGAAAGGGACAAAGCTGATGAAAGTGCAGCTGTGCGATCAGGGCGTTGAATACTTTTGAAAGTAGTAGCGGCTAGTTGTAAGATGCGTGACGGTATGGGTATGACCACTTCGTAGTCTGAGAACTTGCTCCGATTTACATTACCCTTCTCTCAAGAAAAGGCCTAAATATCTTATTTTGCTACAATGAAATACTCAAACATGAAGCATAATCAACATAGTAAGTACTTGTTGTTTTGGGGATTTTTTGGTCATAAATCTATTTGTAATTTTTATAGGTTGCAAACGTCTGGCCAACAAAATATGGTTTGTTATTTGAGCGCAGCAGTTCTTCACATGAAGTACCGCCAAGTCCACCCAGGTATGTAATGAGTGGCTTTGTTTGTTTCATTATAGACTGTTTGCTAATCTAATACAGGGATGCAAGAGCAATAATGAAAGGATCTGTGTTTTTGTGACAGGGATGAGTGAAATCAGGTGAAACATCAGGAAATAGCAGGAAGGGGCTGGTTACTGTTAGTCTATTATATTCCTCTGTTAAGAAATGGTTGGGAGTGGTGATTCTGGATAGGACATGGAAGGCACGATATGGGTGTTACTAGCCTGATTTCATTAAGGTTTGTCCTGGGAATTGGTTCCAGGCTGTGATGGACGACTGGGAGGTTCACTGAGGGATTTCACAGAATGGTAGGGTTGGGATTGTCATTGAGACGTTTTCTCTCAGCTGCAGGATGTATCTCTCAGCTTTAAAAGTATGGAGTATCTTGTTACCTATTTCATGAGGATCCTAGACCCTGTGCTCTGTGGCTGGGCGTACAGCTGAGAAGCAGTGTAAGGAGATGGATGGTATGCTGATGAGCAGCTTTAATAGAGCCACTTGCTCTCTCTTGGGCTTTATATGTGCATTCCAGGCACTTGTGATTCTCTAGTCCTCAGAAGAGTTGGGATTAGAAATAGAGGTCCTGAAAATGTTTGAGAGGGTACGTTGCAAAAGTCATGATTGACCCTACTGAAGCTGGTCTACTATGAAAATTCTTCCTTTTGCTACTGCCACCACAGATGGGTGGCTTGATTGCTTCTCTGTGATGGATACGAATGACCTGATGGCTCTCTGCTTATCTGGGACCTGTGGAACCTAAACTCCTAAACTGAGTCTGGGTTAAGGGCTTTCTCCCGTTCCTACTCCTCCTCCTGATTTAGCTGGTGCCAGCTCTGTTCACTCGTGCCAGCCAAAGTCTGTCGCGGGGCCACCAGGGGGTGTCATTCTCAAGCGCTCTGGAAAAACGTAAAAACAAGACCTAATCTTCCTGTTTGATACACGAGCCTTTGTTTGATTCTACTCGGTTAATCCAAAAACTTCTGTGAATGGAATATATGTCACTACTGTTAGATTTCAGGCTCTGATTATTTTATTTTTTTTTAAGGTCTGAGGAGCTGTTTTGGGATGGCAGCACATGTACCAGCTACAAGAGAGAACAATTACGCTTGCTAGCCTTTGGTTTTTGAACATGCTTTGTTTGGTTTCTTTCTAGGGAACCTTTGCCTACCATGTTCAGCATGCTACATCCGTTAGATGAGATAACACCTCTCGTCTGTAAGTCTGGAGGTAGGTTTACATCTTTAGATATGTCACTTGAAGTCCATCAGTATGGCATCAAATGCTTAATGTGTCACTTCAGAGTTTTCAGTATTACAAAACTTGCAAATGATCACTTTCAATAATTCAGAAGCGGGGTGTTTTAGCTGCTTCATGAACAGGGAAACTTGGGAATTGCAGAAGAAAGAGGGTATGAAAAATGCTAACCGTGTAACAGATAACAATGGCTGTACAAATGATCCATTTGCCTTAACTGAAGTTAACTGCTTCTTTAGCAGGTGTGTTTGGTTCTGCTAGAGTGCAGTATGTTGCTGATTACACCTTGAGGATCGTGTTTCTCAATGCTGAACCTTCCATTGTGATGACATACGATACTGTGCAGAGTTTACATACTGTTTGGGCTCTTCGGAGAGTAAAGCCGGAGGTACGAATTCATTGTCGACTAAATATCATTATCAAAATTTTTTGTGTGTGTTTACGTGCCCTTATGGCTGTGCGTGTTACAAATGCCAGATATTTGTGATTTATTTCACTTATAAAAGAGTAAGATGTTTGTTGGTATGTTTTGTTGTTTTTTAAAAGTAGTTTCTTTCATGTATTTGCATGTACCAGAGTCAGGGGAGATCACACGATGGTGATGGTCACAAAGTATGCTGTGCTTATCATGATATTCCTTATATTGTACCAGGAGGTTTTGACTCTGCTTAAACTGTTGTGTTCTGTAAGAAAAGTGACAGACAACTTAGTGCCCTGAAAACCACAGGAGTGTGACTATGCCTGGGAGTGAGAGAGTATGGTCAGTAGGAATAACTTTTAATGCTAAGCACCTAGCTAGGCATAAATTTTTAACACCTAACTGATGAAACAAGCTATTTGAGCGTCTTCCCAGCTGTTATTACCCATGTGCTGTTTGTGCGTAGACAGCTGTGTTTTCTCTCCCAGGAGCAGAACACAGTGCTGAAGTTCTCGGAGCAGATGGGCACACCGCAGCACGTGGCCACTAGCAGCTCTTTGACCGCTCATCTCAGAAGCTTCTCAAAAGGAGACTCTCCTGTCGGCTCCCCTTTCCAGAACTACTCATCTATCCACAGCCAGAGCAGATCAGTGTCATCGCCCAGCATGCAGTCCCGCTCACCGTCTATCTCCAACATGGCTGCTTTGAGGTGGGTGCTGAACATGATGCATAGACAAACAATATCAAAGAATGCAAGCTATAGAATAGGATGTACATCTGGAATTGCTGTCTCAGACAGACTTGTAACGGTAGGGACAATCTAAGGTGCAGGTGCCTCCTGTGTTACGGCATCTGAAAGCCCTCTTCGAATGCCTTTGTGACACTTGGTGTGCTATTATCCCTATAGCACAAGAGGGTAACTGGGGTAGAAGCCAAAGAGGCTCTTCTGTCATCATACAGCCAGTCTGTAGTGGAGTCAGGGACTGTCTGCAGGTCTTTTCAGTCCCAGGAGTGTTTTCAGTTAGCTTTTCTAAAGAAAGCCGTGTTTAGCGGGAACACATTGGGAGAAATTTTTGATGGCATGGACCATGCAATGTCCATTGAAGTGTTGGTTTTCTTCCTTTTGAGATCTCATCTCTTGAATTCTGACAAGAGATGATTGGAAATCAATTAGAGAATTGTTTTTCTATGCTGGGTTGTATTACTAAAGGAAACTAATACGGAACTAGCTACTGGTTTAGGATGGTTTTGGTTTGTTTTTAAAGTCTCTACCACTGTAGAAGCTGCCTGGGATTCTATACCTGATTTTGAAAATCCACCTTTCAATAATGTCTTATGTCTCTGCAGTCGCTCTCATTCCCCTGCCCTGGGAGTGCATTCTTTCTCAGGAGTGCAGAGGTTCAACTTTTCCAGTAATGCTCAGTCACCGAAGAGGCACAGTATTACCCATTCGCCAAACAGCACTTCCAGCGATTCCTTCCTTATACCAGAAACTGAACCAATTGTTCCTGAGCTGTGTATAGATCATCTGTGGACAGAAACAGTCACAAACATGAGGTTAGGTGCTTGTACTGGGATGTGAGTAGTTCTGGATGTCGGTTGTGGGGAGGTGGGGGTGGAAATAAAGTAAAATAACAGGTTATTTTAGTGTGATGCTCACTGATGGTGCAGCGCTTGAAAAGGCAATTGGACACTTGTAACAGTTTAACCTGCTGAGTTATTTGTAGCCCTCTGAGCTGAGGAATGGTTTAATGAGATCCCTAAAGCAAAGTAGGTTCTAACCTGATCATTGCTTTGGGGATTTTTTTGGTCTTCTAGGGGGAGTATCTCTTTCTGTGTTACCATCAAAAGGAGCAAAACGCAGCATAAAACCTAAGATTGAGCAGGAGAACCAAGCCAAATAGCATGTGCTCTGCATGCCAAAAAGTGGGGAATGTGGAGATTGAAGTGCTAGAAAATCAATTTCAAGAGTAATGACTGAAGCTGAGACTGGTGCATTCTAGTAACTCGATGCATTTCTAATTGAAGTCTAGTGTGATCCTACAGCTTGTGGGCACTGTGTTTTCCTTCGTTAAAATTTTTGTAGTAGACCAAATGGTGTACTGATGGTTGTGTCTCTCTTACAGAGAGAAGAATTCCCAAGCATCAAAAGTGTTTATTACCACTGACCTTTGTGGGCAGAAGTTCTTGTGCTTTTTAGTGGAATCCCAGCTCCAGCTGCGGTGAGCATCCCTGTCTTGGGGGCAGGTGAACAAAGAGGAGCACTCCAGAAATTACCAGCTAGATGCGGGTTTTAACATACTTATTACTCCAGCTAGTGGAATCTGTTATGTCATGTGACATGTGGCTTTAGTGACGTGTTTTTAACTGTGGTGGCATAGATGATTTGAGCTGTTTAAATAAAACGGAAGTTGTGAGAGAATGTTTACTCTAATTTGAATGGTATCCTTATTTATTCTTATCTTTACCCTTTAGAAGTACATTGGGGTGTTTAATTAAACTAGCAGAGTGAAAGTTGCCTAGCAGGGCGGAAGGAGGAAGGAACCAGGTGTACCACAATAAGAGTAGCTGCGCCATGCAACATAGTTTTACTTTTCTGTCTTCTTTCTGTAACAGCAGATAGGACAGTCCTTTTATGTTTCCTGTTGTTTTCTCAAATCTCTAGGTGTGTAAAATTTCAAGAGAGCAATGATAAGTCGCAGCTGATCTTTGGTTCTGTTACCAATATTCAAGCAAAGGATGCAGCTCCGGTGCAGGTATGTACCTCTGTATGGACTATTAACTGCGGAGTATCCTGCTTTGTCACTCGTCATCCAACTGTGGTAAGTTTACTTAAATACAAGAAGCTGAGTATGCTGCTTGATTCTTGTAGGGCATTGATACACTGCTGGTTCTGGAAGGCAGTGGAAATCTAGTGCTTTATTCTGGAGTGGTTCGGGTGAGTAACAGTTTCTCTATCCCAAAATAAGTGTTTGAATCTTTGGTTACAAGCTGGGCTGTACAGAGGGATCCTGTGTGCCTCGTACTTACAAGGTATCTTTGTAAGGTACTGTAGACTGCTGCTTGCTTGGGAAGGTGGCTGTGCTCACATACCAAGTGTAGTTTACGTGCAGTGCTGGAAAGGTAGCTCTGAAAAATGAGTGGCACCTTGTTGTACACTTAAACAATCTCTTGACTTTATTTTCAGCGATAGTAAAATACTGAAATAATATAATGCTTTCAAAGAAAGAAAACTTCAGGAATATGGAAAATAAGAATTGTTCCAGAACAAAAAACTTAAACTTCTCTGTAGCATGCCAGATAGTTTTAAATGTCAAATTATTTTGCTTTACAAAGGGCTATTAGGATAGACGTGATTCATCCAAAATAATTAAAACTTCTTAAATTCTATGGAGATGCTCTATGTTCTCTGTGTGTACGCAGAAACCTTAGACACTGCAATTTGTATGGTAGGTTTTTCACTGTGTCATCACCTGAGGAAAGTAATTACATGAAGTAATCTTTAATCTTTCAGAGACTTTAGTTTAAATACCTATCCACTTTTCTTAAAAATTTTCCTTTAAGATGTTAAAATCTGATAATGTCTGTATACGTAAGCAAGCTCCTGGAAGCACAGGCATGAAAACCAGCTATTTGTTTTCCTTTATATTGTTCACAAAAAGGTAGGGAAGGTTTTTATTCCTGGGCTGCCTGCTCCATCCCTGACGATGTCCAACCAAATGCCTCGGCCAAGTACTCCCTTGGATAGTGTCAGCACTCCATCCAAGCCTTTGAATAAGCACCTGGGGCCCCTAGAAGAGGTAAGAAGAAAGAAGTCTGCCTCGGAAAGGGTTTAGTTGTAACAGCTTCAAATGATTGTTTGATTTTAACTTTAAAGATATCTTTTGCAGCTAAGTCTTATTTTTCTTCTGTAAAGCCCCTGAATATAAACAGTGTTTAAATAAGATCTATTTAGTGCTGTTCTAGTCATTTATTTGTGATTTCTGTAAAAAGCCTGAGGCAGAGATCGGAAAGATATTTACGGTTGTTTTCAAAATACTTATTAGTACATTAAGAATGGTAATTTTAGCTGTCCTTTGCTCAGATCCTTTTATTTCAACAATTCTAAGCAATCGTTTTTACCACTTTTCAGGGTGTGCTTTTGTCACCAGTTCCAGAGCTAAGGGATTCTTCCAAACTTCATGACTCAACTTATGTTGAAGACTGTACTTTCCAGCAGCATGGGACTTTCATTCATGCTCTGAGAGATCCTGTCCACAACAGAGTAACTTTAGTAGGTATTATCCTGTAATTTGAGTCAATGCTTTGTTAGCAAAGCAAAGTGAGGGTCAAGTTTACTTCTACTGGATAGTGAGACGTTGCTGGCAGCTCCTGATCAACAGCAAAATATCACATCTGTGCGTTGGTGGCTCCATATCTTTCTCTCTGTAGGAAGTCACCAAATTTAATTGATTCCCTCAAGTGATTCAGCTCAAGATCTATTTCAAGTGTTTCATGGAACTGGCGTCTGAGGTTGCAAATCTTTAGTGTAGCAAATAGCCAGGAATTAGGAATGTGCTTAATACATAATGAGTTCTGAGTTCATAGAAAAGGACCCTGGCTTTATTTTATGCATTTCATAATTTTACTCTTTCATTTTTCAGGAACTCAGCAATAATACAATGATTCGGATTACAATTCCTGAAATCGCAACTTCGGAACTAGGTATGATTCAGAATCCATCACGTGAAATATGTTTCCTGATTTTTGAGGGTTCATTTTTGAAGTAGCTTATGCGTAGCTTAGACGGTAATGATTCAGTATCACATATTCCAGGCTCTATTAACTTACCTTCTAGAGGTGCTACCATTTATTTAGGCGTGCGCTCTTGCTTTTAGTGCTTTACCTGCCGCGCTCTTAAAATTTCCTTTGTTCTTTAAATTGCTTTGCTCTCTACTGTTATGTTTGCTCTTGATTGAAGAAGGGCTGAGATGCCAGTTAAGACACAAGCTAGTTTCAGTAATGAGCAAAAAAGGAACTTTTTTCCACTTTGTGTGGTGATTTAGAGGGGCTGTGCTTAAACCAGAACTAAAGGAACAGTTGTTGGAGTTTGTGTGGTGTGGCTTTTATTGGAAGAGTTGCTGGAGAGTCAAAAGGAGGTCCAAGAACTGTAGAGATTTATAGCACTGACTGGAAGAAGTACCAGGAGGTAAGATGGAAAACTCACCTCTTTTTTTTTTTTTTTTATTTTTTAATTTTTTTTTTCTTTTCCAACAGTGAAAAGATGCCTGCAAGGCATCAAAGCTATCCTGCCCAAGGAGATAGCGGTACAGATGCTTGTCAAGTGGTACAATGCTTATAATGCTCCAGGAGGACCAAGCTATCACTCAGAATGGAATTTGTTTGTAACGTGTCTCATGAATATGATGGGTTACAACACAGAGAGACTGTCTTGGACCCGTAATGTGAGCAATCTCATATGTTTGTTTTCCTAGCTTACGTTAACACTACTGATAATTCTTCAAGGTTCAAAATGGTTAGAGAGGCACTGAAGTAAGAAATAGGTTGTATCTTGTCTTAAATCACAAGATGCCATCGAATCAATTCTATATTTCTAAATTTAAGGTGTACACTTTACCCTGTGTTTATCACAAAATCTATTTATAAGATACTTGCCACCAACTATCTTGGTCAAATAAAAATAGATTATGACGATTTTACTACATTTAATGACTAACACTGATGCATTAAGGATTTGATTCACCTAATCCATATTAAGCCTGTTTTCACTAGAAACACAGTTCACGGCTCAGATTCCTGTTTCCTAATGAGGATTTCCATGTAGATTTTGAATTATAGTGTTTAAAGTTCTTCCACCCACCCCACCCCCCCTCAACTGTTTTACTGAATGTATTTGGAGTTTTCTGTAAGTGGATTTCCTGTGGTACTTGAAGGAAAAAAAACCAACAGCATGGATATGCATACAACTGAAATGAAAGCAATTACAGTGTATCTACATTACTAGCATTAGCTCATCCACAGTATTTCCTCTGCCCTAGTAAATAACAGATGTTAGGCAGTCGAACTGAAATTACGCACCATGCACTAGAATAACTAGGTGTGTATAGAAAAATCTAATTGCAGGATTTGTCTTATATGAAAGCGAAGTATAGAAGTACCTAAAGCAATGTCATGTGGTGCTTGGTTTGAATTCAGACGTTACGATTGGTGATTCGCTTATGCAAACTTTGGAATTTCAATACTGAGCTACTTCTGATCTTTTTATTTCTTGCAGCTTGATTTTGAAGGATCACTTTCACCAGTTATTGCTCCGAAGAAGGCTAGACCATCAGAAACAGGGTCAGATGAAGTAAGAAACGCTTTTCTTTTATAAATAAAAGACAGCCCCCCCCCCCGCCTTGGAGGGGCTAGGTTGGTTTGTGTTTTGTTTTGGGTGGTGTTTTTTGTTTTGTGGGTTTTTTTTTTTTTTTGAAGGCAAACCAGAGGAGAAATCCTCTGATTAGTGCGTTTATTTTGTCCTGTGTAGTGGCATCACATGACCTTGCCTGTCAGGGTTCTCACTTCCAGAGGAGTAGATTAGACTCAGGGATGAATTTAAGAAGGATCACAAAGCAATCCCAGAGAGTCTTCTGACAAAGTGAAATGTCTCCTAGATTTCACTCCTAGTTTCATCCCTTTAAAATGAGGTTGTCTCACTCTCATGGCTACTCAGCACCTTTAGTTAGGAAGTTAGGACCATCAAATTATATACCTCACTGAATGCACTGATTTTCTCCAAATTTAGGGGAGCGTTTAAGATTGGTTTACTGGGTTTTGCCTAGACAGGGACAGGAAGCTTTCACATGGTCGAACAGTGAAGTCGATGAGGCTTACTGTCATCCTATCACAAGACGCTTACAAGCTATGATGGTCCGGTCACGCTATTAGTTTTTTGTGGGCTGACAACTCAGTGAGCCCATGGGGTTATGGACTACAGTCTACATGGAACAAAGGTCAGGATCTAATTCCTGATGTGCTGCGATAAGGGAGGTACAAAGAAGGCTGAGAGCACTAGGTGAATTGCATAAATACTCAGTGAGGTCTTATGTACAGAATATTGGTGCAAAGAAGTTACTCTTGGCTTTCTTTTGTCTTGTTCTCTTAAATATAAGGCTTTGACTCTTTTATGCACAACATGCGGGGGAAAAAAAAAAGGATTCAACTTAACAATTGAGTCTCTGGCTTTCAGGGTTTGTGCAGTGCATTTACCATACAACAATCACGTTTGTATTGGTCTATAGGGAAAAAAAACTCCTCTGTAGCAGTACTCTGGAGTTCTCTTGCTGGAAGGTCATGTTCACTGTGGAACCTCTGCCTCTCTTTCCTGTTTTGTTTGGTCTAGGACTGGGAATATCTCTTGGGCTCTGATTACCATAGGAATTTTGAGTCTCATCCTGTAGCCAAAGCTTTGCGACTGGACCCTCTGGAAGCTTCAGCTCCGAAGGATGACTTTTCACATAGCCTTAGTTTGGATTCCTCAACCCTCCTGTTCACCCATATTCCTGCTGTTTTCTTTGTTCTTCATCTGATCTATGAGGAGCTCAAGCTGAATAGTCTAATGGGAGAAGGAATTCGTTCACTTGTTGTTCTTCTGGTTCAGCTGGCCAGGTATGCCCAACTGACAAATCACAGATTTTGTGTATTGTGCAGTGTGTCTTGGTGATGGGTACGTATTATTTTTATGGGAACTTTGGGGGTTGTCCAACGTGGAGCAAACTTTTCATGTGTTTGAAGGAAATGAACGAATCTTTAAAACCTCATTGTGCTTAAAGATATTTGCTGTAGCAAATCTCTTGTATGGTTCTGGCCACATCCCAAAATCAGCGTGATTCACAAACCTTAGATGCTGCAGCTCGTGTTTTTTCTACTGTATTGTCACAGCTCAGCTCATGAGATCTGTCAAATATTCTTGTTTGTTATGGCATCTTCCCTGCAGCCAGTGACTGCATCTTCACGTCTTCCACAACTGCCTTCAAGTTGCATTGCATGCATATAGATAGATAGATACGGGTACGTGTTTAAGTAAAAGATCCACTAACATCTCCCTGAGTTGTATTTGCTATTTCTACCAAATTTTTTATATGGCTATAGATTCTTCCCCAGTGGCACGTACTATAGCCGGCTGGCTAAATGGTTCCCAGAAGTGGCATCTGGTCCTTCATGCTGAAAATGTTGGCCTGGAATGAAAGACGGTGTCTTTTGAGGTGGCAGCTGTTATATGCATTCATGTATTGCAGATAACCCAGCAGGTTATCTAGCTTTAACAATTGGAATTTGGAGGAAACTGTAGTGACAGTGGCCATGCTTTAGGCAGTGGTGGAGGTGTGGGACAAAGCAGAATGACAACTGAAGAGAAATGCACTGGGGAAAAATTAAACATGCAGATTCTCTGCTTAGGGAATGGGCAGTGCCCACGGGCAGCCTTAGTTAAGAAAGTCAGAACTTCCTTCCTTATACCTGGTGTGGACACAAACATTAAACAAAAAAAAAAACTCAACAAAAAATGACACAGAAATGCAGGAAGGTGAAGTGTTGGGTTTTTTTCCCTCTAATGTGATTCACCTGTCTCTCGTTCTAGGGACTTAAAACTTGAAGCTTATCTAGATTATTACTACAGAGACTATCCAGCCCTTGTAAAAACCTCAAGACAGACATGCGTAATTGATCAAGGTGAGTTTAAGGCTTTGCAAAGCTGGATATTCAGTGAGAATGATGTGCAAATTATCTCTAATACTGAGCACATTGGTAACTGTTCCATTTGAAGCTGGTCAGGACTTAATCTCAATATGCAAAGCTGCGTTCATAGTGCCGAAGTTGCCTTGTTCCTTTGTTTTTAATAGCCTCCTAAGAAGACTGGAGTGACGTTAGCATAGTATAGTCATGAGCTGGTGCCTTCAGTCCAGCGCCTCATGGGACACTCCACGGAACAAGAACTTGGGAGGGAATGATGGTTTCACCTTGGCAAACTCCCAGCTCAGGCTGGCTAAGAAATGTTAGCAGACAACTGTGGAAAAGCTTGGTAGTGAGACGTGCCTCTCTTGAGGAAAGCATTGCTAGACTGGCAGGCTCTCAGTTTAAAGTTCATAAAAACTAAATCAGAGCTGAAACCACAAAACTTAAAGTTAAATTAAGGTCCTGTGTCATCTGTGCACCTGTTTAATGTGCTACCAGCTGAAATTTGCTAATCACGCAACACAAACTACTAGTAGTTCCTCCTGACCAAAAAAAAATAATCTCTCATGATTGGCCAGGCTTTGCTACTCATGTTCTGATCAGGGAAGGCAAAGACGTTATAGTTAGGTTGTCCTCTCACTTAAGCAATTTATTGTTGTTTAATTACAAGACTGTTCCAGTGAGGTTTTGGAGAATTACTAATTTTATATGTTTTCCTTTTCAGTGTGGGCTGAGATAGATAGTTTTTGTTCTTGAAAGACAAATAAGTGTCTCATGTTGTTATTACTGTCTAGCTATAAACTTCCATCTAATAGGAGGGAGATGTGATCTGTAACGTTTTGGGGAAATGCTGTGGGTTTGTAGTAAAATAGAAGTACTGTAGGGCTTGCTTTGGGAATAGTGGAGAATTTTTGTGTTTGCCATGAACTCGGTGTCATTGCTGTTCATATGATTAAGTCCAAACAGGTTTCATGCACCAGCCCTCATTTTTTTCTGCTGAGCCTCCAAGTATCTTTCAGTGGCTGAGTTCCTGTCTGAAGGGAGAAGCAGTGCAGCCTTATCCTTACTTACCAGGAATTTGTGAAAGGAGCAAACTGGTAGTAGTGGTATGTACTTTGGTAAAAAGGATATGCTTTATTCTGTCAGTATAGCAGTACTGTGGCCAGGGTTTGCCTCAGCTTCTTAATTTCCTGGGAGTGAAGCGTCCCCAATGTGAAGTCAAATAACAGAGGGTTTAATTGTACTGTGTGGAGCCACAGGGGCATACTGGAGGGTTATTAAGCCTGTGATAAATAGCTTTGCTGTAACTGTGCTGTTTGGAGACTTAAGCATCTCTAAGCGTTGATGCTCCATACGAAGTAGACCTCATCGGTCTGCATGAAATTCTCTTGAGTATCCCTGAAGTATAGTAAACTGTGCAGTGTCAGCCTCTCCACGTGGAGAATAATATGTATTTAGCAGAGAGAAATCCCTGTGAATCACCTCTTCTCTTTTATTACTTTAATATTACTGAAGGGTGTGGATGGGTTTTAGCAGGTGGGAGGAGGTATTTGAGGTTGGGAAGGGGAGCTCATGAGTGCAGAGTGAGTATCCTATGCTTCACTGCTTATGTTTTTTTTTGTGGTTTGCAGTAGTGGCATGTGCGAAGTAATAATGTAACTCAAAGCTAACTGTATTTTGTGAGTGAGAATTTCCCGGCTTTCTTCTTGGGCATGTATCAACATAAGCATTTAGTCGCATGAGTAGTTATAAGTGCTGATGTTATCTCCTGGTCAGCCTTGCTCGCTTATTCACAAAGCGCTTATGGAGAAAACATGCCAATACAGGGTTCAGAGCGGAGGCCTTGAGCCTGGGGTGGTTGAAGAGCAAAACAGGGAGGAGAGACTCTGCTCTGACCCAAGCGTCCAAGATGAGTTACAGAGTCTCTAGTATGAGCTGCTAGGAGTCAGCCTGTCCTCTGCCTCAGAGTGTGGAGGGTTGAAGCAGCAGCACTGAGACTGGTTAAAGTGCTGATGCTTTCACTTAAAATTTGCTTCTGCATTCAAGCTCTAAAGAACTGTAGACTTTTCCTTGGGATGTTACCTGTGTCTGTCCATCCAGCTCCGTCTTTTTTCCTACCTCTGCGTGACTTGCCTGTGCGGAGGTCAGAGCTGGCATGTTAGCAGTGTATCTTAGCCGAAAATCTTAATGAAAAGCACGAAAGATTTTTACTTGTGTTTTTTACCTTTGGCATGCCAGCTTGTCTGTCAGTATCAAAAAAGTAAATAGGATGACAGATCACTTTGATTTTGCTGGCTATATAGCTGAAGCGGACCCTGCTTTGAATCAGGAACAACTTTTCACTCAAAGCCTTCACAAAGTAGCCAGTATACAAGATGTGGAGAAAACTAAGTGGAAAAAATGGTGTCTGTAGAAGGTGTGTGTGTTTTGCAAGAGAAATAAAATGAAATGAGAAGCATGGGAAATATACTAGGAACATGTTTTTGTGTTCAGAAGATCTTTTTCTTTTTACCTTTGAAACAATTATTAGGGAAAATTGAATTAATTGTTTCAGGATTTATTTTTTCCAAACTCCAGGATAAAAATTTAAAGTGTAAGAGTTTGTTACTTGCTGCAGTTGTTTCAACCTCCTTTTACTAATAATGTTTTCTTAATAAACCTGTCTCACTGTTTAAGTTATTGAAGTTATCTTCTGCCTGCTTTGCTAGGCAGTATAGCAGTAGCTGCACACTAAGTGACTATTTATTATGGTGTCTCTTTCCTATCCAGAGTGTGGCTCTGTATATACTTGGTGACGAGAGTGCTGTATCTAATGAAGCCTCCCATTATTTGTACAAGATTACATCAGGTAATGATGCTTTGATGCCATCATAGTATCTTCTAGTGTCTTGTGCTATTCTGTTGTTTGGAGAATGTGGAAGTAATGTGGCCTTGTCTTTCCTAGGGCAACGAAAACAGCAAATAGAACCGGATGACAATCGGTATGGAGTTTTTTTAGTATTATTTTAAACTCGAGAGTTTTTGACTTTCTGCTGACTTTTGGGCTAGCTTTTATTGGCTTCTCCTTTATTCCTTTTTATTTTACAGATGCAGTTTCAGACAGAGCACATCTGTTTCCAGCCTGGCTGAAAAGTTAGTTATTTGGATGACTAATGTTGGTAAGAGCAGCTTTTATCATTGTGCAAAATGTTAACAATCATATGTAATAGTCTTGTGCTTGCATAATATGAAATACACTCTATCTAGTTTTGATAAAACAGGTTTTTTTTTCTCGTTAATTTTAAGGTTTCACCTTAAGAGATCTGGAGTCTCTCCCCTTTGGTGTAGCTCTTCCTATTAGAGATGCAATATATTATTGCCGAGAGCAGCCTGCCTCAGACTGGCCAGAAGCAGTTTGTCTCTTGATTGGGCGCCAGGATCTGTCCAAACAGGCGTGTGAAGGGAACCTGCAAAAGGGTAAATCTGTGAGTATGGGCATAAGTGGATTTCACGATACTGGGTATTGCACAGAGCACTCTGTTCAGAAACTTCCCCACCATCTACTGATGCTCAGGGCATCAGAAAGCGCAGAATTCAAGATTGAGGGCAACACAGGGCTTACATGTATGCGAGGGTATCGGTATAAAAAACACCATCTGGCACTGAAAGAGCACATGCATAGCTGTGCAAACTGTCAATATAAAACAGATTTTAAACTTAATTTAGGCATGGTGCTCAATTGGTTTGCCTACAGAGCTATTCGATTGCCTGTTGTAATTGTAAGTTCTCCTCCTCTCCAGAATGGCTGTACCTTTGAGAGGTGTTAGAGAGGTATTCTGTCCAGAAGCTCTGCCATCAAAACAGCAGAGGCACAGGGAGAGGAAGAGGGTATTCATTAGTCTGGCTGCTTCTTGGGTTGGCATGGCTGGCACCTCCCTCTCCTCTGGAAGAACTGCATTGCTTTCTGAAATAAGCTTTTCATATTTCTCTTTTATCTCTAAAAGGGTTTAGTTATTTGTATCCTGAAGTAAAATGAAAAAGTGTGTTTCTCTTAAATTATTTTCTTCTGATGGTGGGAGTCACTAGCATCTCATAGAGTTGTAGCTCATGTAAGTGTTTTTTATTGAGAACACTCTGGAAGCCAGAATTCTTCTTGAAAGCTGGCTAGTGGCATGCATAAAACACCTAATAGTACCAGATTGTCTGTAGCCTTTTCAGAAGTCAGGAAGAGGGGTTTGTAGTCTCAAGCACATCTTGGTCAAGATCCTTTTTGCTGTCTGAAGTTTGGGAGAGATATTAAAATTAGTCCAATTTTTTAACAGAGGCTTCACGACTAACTACGTATGAAAAAAAGTTAATTCATTTAGCAGAAAAATGTTCAACATGTTCAAATCCCATGTCTCACCACTCATTAAAAATCCATTTTATTTTCTGCTGGTGAACTTTTGCCCAACTGTAACAGTACTGAATCCTAAAATGATGATAAATTTGATTTTATCACTTACTTTATAACAATGCCTCGAATATATGTTGCCTTAAAAGGATAAAGTGATCTTCAAACACCAAATTGTTTGTCATTTCTGAGGAGGGTAGGGTGGAGTTTCCTGTTTCAAAACGGACGCTGGCTATATGGGTGGTGCAGTTATGTATTGAGATTTTACTGCATATTTATCAGAAGAAATTGGGTTTCATTCATCAGCTGTTAATTTACTTGCCTGGTGTCATGTACAACCGGTGAGCCTTAGGAAGACCCTGTGTTTGATCTAGTTGGTGTGATTCTGTGTCTTTCAGCTTGCTGAAATTCTGAGGTATAGAACAGGAAAAATGACCAGTTCAGAAAGAGGTGTGGGATTTTTTTGTTCCTAGATTTATCATAACAATATTTGTCATCACTTGCCTTGTTATTTTTTAAATTAATCTCTCATCTGTGAAAGATGGAACAGAAAGAAGAATATGCTGGCCCACCTTAGGGTCAACATCCAGATTATTTTGTCAGACCATAAGGAACCTGTATATTCTGCAGGAAAGCTTATTTCTGAAGAACCCTTTAAAAATAAAATGAACCATGCTTCAGATAGAGTGACAGCCTTTCTGAAACAAGTGTAGAGCAAGCAGATTGTGGACGTATTCTCTTGCATCCCGACCTATGTTATCCCTACCGTTCTTGTCGGTGGTCCTGTGCATCCCTTCTGTGATGTGAACCAACAGGGGAGGACAGGGTCTTAAACGAGGATTTCATAAATCTTGCATAGGGAGAGGGCTTTTCCACAGTGCTTCTAAGCAATTAAATGCTTCAGTATTTTTCTGGTCATGTAGCTCTGGTGTGGAAGTTCAAAAAACGTTCTGGTGCTGTGGTGAAAACCAGGTTGGCTGACAGTAACAAACATTTGGAATTTACTACCATTCAGGCTGACTGTTTATTTTAACATATATCTTGTTTTTTCCAAGGTTTTTGGGAAGGGGGAATCCGAATTATAGCCGTGATTCATCAAAACATCAATGTTTAGAAAAATAACACAGGTTTATGAACAGAATACACGGAACAGCAGCCCTGATTGGGTTGAGGGTCAGTAGGTCTTGGTGCTTCTAAAAGCAGGTTTTCACCAGGAGACTCTGTGCCTTCTGGAGTTTAACCTCTGTTTTAATATACATTGAAATGCTTCACCAAAGGCAAATGATGCTCAACAAATTTGGTTTTGTTGCCACAACATTGGTAGATAAGGGGAGAGAGACCAACGTCATCTACCTGGACTCGTGCAAAGCATTTAGACACTGTCCCGCATAACACCCCGGTCTCTAAATTGGAAAGGCATGGATTTGACGGATGGACCACTTGGTCGATAAGGAACTGGCTAGACGGCCACACTCAAAGGGTTGGGGTCAATGGCTCAATGTCCAAGTGGAGACCAGTGACAAGTGGCATTCCTCAGGGGTCATTACTGGGACCTGTGCTGTTTAACATCTTTGTCGGAGACACGGACAGTGGGATTGAGCGCACCCTCAGCAAGTTTGCCGGTGACACCAAGCTGTGTGGTGCAGTCGACACGCTGGAGGGAAGGGATGCCATCCAGAGGGACCTGGACAGGCTTGAGAGGTGGGCCTGTGTGAACCTCATGAAATTCAACCAGGCCAAGTGCAAGGTCCTGCACCTGGGTCATGGCAATCCCAGGCACAAATACAGGTTGGGCAGAGAACGGCTTGAGAGCAGCCCTGAGGAGAAGGGCTTGGGGGTGCTGGTGGACGAGAAGCTCCACATGAGCCAGCAACGTGCGCTTGCAGCCCAGAAAGCCAACCGCATCCTGGGCTGCATCAAAAGAAGTATGGCCTGGCCAGCAGGTCCAGGGAGGTGATTCTGCTCCACTACTGTGCTCTGGTGAGACCCCACCTGGAGTACTGCATGCAGCTCTGGAGCCCTCAGCGCAATAAAGACATGGACCTGTTGGAACGGGTCCAGCAGAAGGCCATGAAGATGATGCGAGGGCTGGAGCACCTCTGCTATGAGGACAGAGTGAGAGAGTTGGGCTTGTTCAACCTGGAGAAGAGAAGGCTCCAAGGAGACCTTATAGCAGCCTTCCAGTACCTAAAGGGGGCCTACAGGAAGGATGGGGAGGGGCTGTTTGCAAGGGCATGCAGCAATAGGACAGGGGGCAACGGTTTTAAACTGAAAGAGGGGAGATTTAGGTTAGATATTAGGAAGAAATTCTTTACTGTGAGGGTGGTGAGGCACTGGAACAGGTTGCCCAGAGAAGCTGTGGCTGCCCCATCCCTGGAAGTGTTCAAGGCCAGGCTGGATGGGGCTTTGAGCAGCCTGGTCTAGTGGGAGGTGTCCCTGCCCTTGGCAGGGGGGTTGGAACTAGATGGTCTTTAAGGTCCCTTCCAACCCAAACCATTCTATGATTCTCTTATTTCATATGTCACCTCTGTAAGCTCCCGCTTGTCAGTCCTTGCTCAACAGCCTTTGCTACATCTTTGATGCATTTGAGGTGTCACCTCCTCTTGTCTTGATAGTTATTTATCCCATTTAAATGTGCAAAAAAAGTTGAGTAAAATGTTCAGAAATCCTTGTGTCCTTCTAAATTAGCATAAGGAGTGGATGAACACCATCATTCATAATTGCATAAATCTGAGTCTATTTACAGACACATCTTGGTGCAATTAATTGTGGTGCTGGTATTTGCTGGCTTTCTGACAGTTATCAATATCCATGTGCACTACTGGAAACTACTTTCCTTTCTCTTTCCCTTGCAGTCTGTGGGTCAAGTGCTGTCCTCTGATATTCCCTCCGGAACCGAATCGGAAGAGGATGAGGATGGCATGAATGACATGAATGAGGAAGTGATGTCACTAATATGGAGCGAGGATTTGAGAGTGCAGGAAGTACGCAGGCTCCTTCAGAGTGCCCGTCCTGTACGTGTCAATGTAGTGCAGATGCCAGAAGCCAGTGACCATGAATACATAGAAGAGAAAGAAAACCGGTAAACACTGTCTCCATTTCTAGCAGTATTTTGTTAGCGTTTCACTCAGGTGCAAAATTGTTTGAGTATTTTTAGTGGCTTAAAGTTAAGTATGTCTAACCAAACAGTGCAATTTATTTTAGTCCGACCTGAGCACTAACGTACTCAGGCCTGAGTGAAGGACACATAGAAGGGTGTTGGTCTTCATAATCCAAGTCTTTGAAGCTCAGTGTACATAAAAACTCTGCTGTATTTGATTTGGAGGGCTCTCCACGTTGGAGCAGTGTATGGGAAAGACTGTTAGTGTGAATCCCAAACAGCATGTTGAGATCAGTTAGGGTTTGAAAGCAGATTGTAGCATTTTTTTTATCCCACCTAAAAAGTAAGAAATATAAGGAGGATTTACTCTCTAGAGAAAATGCCTCTGTAGAGAACAAAGCGTCGTCCATCCCCTGCCTAAAACTGGAGAGCCCTTTGTTCAGGTCTGATCTTAGGCCTAAGTAAGGCTTGGGTCAGGGGACCTAATTAATTCTACAGAAAGCAAATTCACAGTCCCATCCCTCTCTGTTTTGAAATCTCCTATCAGAGCTGTTATATGCCCAGTGGCCTCACAGTTGCTCCCTTCCTGCTTCTTTGCTCACTTATTTTGAGGGTGTTAAAAGTATCTTCTTTAAAAAACAAACAAACAAAAAAAAAACACTTCAGAGCATCATTAACGTGCAGAACACTCTGCAGAAGTAGAAAGCTAAAAAGCTAAAGGAATGCATCAAATTATTGTCTGAACTAACAAGCTGAGTAATCTAACAAGTCTAGAAAGTGTTTCCAGAGTAAATCATAGAGAATTGTGGTCAGCATTCTTGGAAGCACATTATTAATTCTGACACAGAGGTTATTACTAGATGTGATCACTAGTCATAGCAAGATCCCATACGGCAATCAGCTTTGTTTTGCTTTCTCCTTTCACCTTGTTTCTGATATGGCTGCTAAATTGTCCGTAGCACAGATTTGTCTAACCAGCAAAACCAGGGAAAAATAGTGGCAAGTTTCACCATGATGTCAGCTAAAGTATATCTTTATGATTAATCTTTTAAGGACCAAAGTTTGGCCTACTAAAAAACGAAAGACAGCGTGCTATCTTGTAGTCAGGGAAAAAAATGCCAGTGCCTGTTGTCTGTAGGTTCGTTTTTTGTCAAGTATTTGGAAAAATTTCCTGTATTAAGCAATTGGCTTGGTTTGTTTCATCTCCCCGACAGGTTGTTACAGCTGTGCCAGCGAACCATGGCACTGCCTGTTGGACGAGGAATGTTCACTTTGTTCTCATATCATCCTGTTCCAACGGAGCAGTTACCTATCCCTAAGCTGAATCTAACTGGTACGTTGGTCAGTGTTTTATTCCAAATAAATTCAGTGTTCAACAGAACATGATGGAGTTTCTTTCAATTGTTATTCCATTTCTTTCTGAACCTCTTATAATGTTTGTAGTATCTTCTGTGTCTTTCTGCGCAGAGTTTCATAGCTGAAGTGTTTCTTGTGGAGAAGTGACTCTGGTTTTGAATCTGCCACCTACTAGTTTCTTGTCCTGGAATGGTCAAGGCCAGTGTTACTATCTAACGCTGAGACTTTATATCAGGTGTATTCTGAGAAGCAGAGAAAAGTGACATAAATTGCCTAAGGACACACAGCTGGTCTGTGTTGGGTATGACACATACAAGTCCACATCGCTTGTTTATCTAGTATACTGTGCGTCTGTCTTCTGACATGCGTGAAGATACTGGAGGCTGTCTCAGATTAGAAGTGTTACCTAGTGTGCTGTCAGTGTTTATTCACATGGCACCTAACTGAAGCTGAGAGGTGTTTCTGAAGTGGTTTGGATTCACCTAAGTGCTTTTCATGATTTTTGTCATGGGCAGGCCGTGCTCCTCCTAGGAACACCACTGTTGATCTGAACAGTGGGAACATCGATGTGCCTCCTAACATGGCTTGCTGGGCCAGCTTTCACAACGGAGTAGCCGCCGGCCTGAAGATAGCACCTGCTTCACAGATCGACTCTGCTTGGATTGTCTATAACAAGCCCAAAATTGCTGAACTAGCAAATGAATATGCAGGCTTCCTCATGGCTCTGGGTCTCAACGGGCACCTCACAAAACTTGCCACGCTCAATATACATGACTACCTAACAAAGGTGAGATGTTTTTTCATAAGCAACAGAGAGAAATATCTACAGGACTTGAATTCTTTAGACAAAACAAGAAAGAAAAGTCAGAATATTTCTTTGAAACACTGAATTGGAAGTTGCCTGGTGTGAAAGAATATCACTGTTATTCATTAATGTTAGTAGCGCAGGACTTCTTTTCTGTTTGAAAGATTTTCAGCAGTATTATCACTTAATGTTTCCATATTGTGCACAGCTCATTGGGAGAGGTAAATGGAACACTGGGACAAGCGTTTTTCCCTTTCTGAACAGGTCTGCTTTCTTTGGTTGTTAATATTTGTTTCGTTTCTTAGGGCCATGAAATGACAAGTATTGGGCTGTTGCTTGGCGTTTCTGCCGCCAAGCTGGGCACAATGGATATGGCCATTACGCGCCTCCTGAGTATCCACATACCTGCCCTCCTGCCACCAACTTCAACAGAGCTGGATGTCCCCCACAATGTGCAGGTGGCTGCTGTGATAGGAATAGGCCTTGTCTATCAGGGCACTGCTCACAGGCACACAGCTGAGGTTCTGCTGGCTGAAATAGGTAGGTGCCAACACGGAAAAAACTGGGATGAGGACTGGGAGAATCGCAACATGTGAATGATTTGCACAATGCATCGTGGAGCTGAGAATTTTAACATTTTTAACTATATATCTGCCACCACAATATTCACCCGTCATTTTCCAAACCCCGTCTTCTGTTTTCAGAGGAGCAGAAGTTACTGTGGACTGTGTGTTTGCATAGCGTAGAACAACTGTTTAATTTAGTAGAAATGTGGCAGCATTGTTGCTGGACCCACATACTTCCCGTCTGGAAATTTTGTTTGATGAGAGCTGTTCTGGGATTTCTGGGGTTGCCAGGTGCTTGGTAAAAGGACTGCAGGAACTACACGTTCCTCCTGACCGTATCTGCTGTATCTGCAGAGATCTTGACCCTCTGTAGCTTTTGAGCAGATCCATTGCACACTTGTATACCCAGCGCATCTGATGCTTCCCAGACATTTGTTGTTTCTCATGTCTGTCCGTGAGGTAGCTGCCACTGTAGAAACCAGATATGGAGACAAGGGATAGGGGAAAAAATGTTTTCCGCTTGCAAGGACAGTCTTTTTGACTCACTACGTTGCTGGAAGTACAGCCGCTGTGTCCTAAATTCTGTTGCGAATTTTATTTAAGTCCTCCTAAAGAGCAGTCTTTAAGAGATGTTTCTGAATGGTAAATTTCTTACCTGAATTGTGTCCTCGTTCTGTGCATAGTTCTTCTGATTTTAGTTGTAACAGGTAGGTTCTTATTCACATTTATATGTAACTTTAGTTAAAAGAGACTGTATAATTTATTAGAAAATTGGTATAAATTTTAAGGGGGAAATTGTATCTGTTTCTGGGAATTTGATGTGTGCGAGCTTTTCTCGTAACAGCTTTTGAATTCTGCTGAAAACATTTGAATAGGTTGAGAGGTCTTAAAGTATACACAGTTGTAACATGGCATTTTCGCTGTCTCTCTGAACTCCAAACATACCATTTAGCAATATGTACTGCTCCTGGAGGGATTCACCGTTTGGTGATGAATGGGTTAAGTGACAAATATTTGTAATTCCACTCAGAACTTTCCTGACTCTGTTGAGAAGGGGCGGATTTTTTTTTTCTCATTTCATTAGGAATGTAGTACTTAATTAAACAACATTTACTTAGTTGGAATTTTAAAAGATTAATTTCACTGATTTTTATTTTCTCCAGGACGACCCCCTGGACCAGAAATGGAGTACTGCACAGACAGAGAGTCCTATTCACTTGCATCTGGGCTAGCCTTAGGCATGGTTTGCCTAGGGGTAAGTGCCTCTCTTCGTTTCAACTGCAACTAGTAGAAGAATCATTCTATATTGGGGTGGGGGTAATAAGAGCTGTTTCATCCTTGACTCCCAACTGCCTTTGGCTGAAAGCATTTTTTTTTCTCATATAGGAAGGCACTTCCATATTATTTCTTCTCTTCTTCATTCCGTAGCATGGCAGTAACTTGATAGGCATGTCAGACCTCAATGTTCCCGAGCAGCTTTACCAGTACATGGTTGGGGGTCACAGGCGATTCCAGGCAGGAATGCACAGAGAGAAGCACAAGTCTCCCAGTTATCAAATCAAGGTACGTCTTCATGACTTTTTGCTCATTTAAGCTGAAAATAGCAATAGCTGGAAGTCTGAAAAGTGTGTGTCTCTATGCACCTGCTGACTTTGAACGCATCGCTACACTACGTACACATCACTACAGGCTGTTGCCTTCTTAGTCAGCTGGCCTGAAAGTATGCGTTGTGTTTTCACAGGAGGGAGACACCATAAATGTGGATGTTACTTGCCCGGGTGCCACGCTTGCGCTTGCTATGATCTACCTAAAGACTAATAACAGGTATTAACCTTGTAATTGCTCAGACATTTTGCAGTAACTTGCAGTAGCGGTTTAAACTGCCGTAATGTTGCCTCTGTTCTGTGTGGCTTGCTCAATTTTGTGCGTTGCTGAAATATGATCTGGAAACCCTGTTCCTTTACTGTTTCCTACAGATCAATTGCTGACTGGCTTCAAGCACCAGATACCATGTATTTGCTGGACTTTGTAAAACCAGAGTTCCTTTTATTGAGGGTAAGATTTGTTTGTTTGTTTCATTTCTCAGTCTATTTAAATTTTTTTTAATCTTTTTTTAGTTTTTAATCCAGCCTAGATGCCTATCAGGTAGAATCCTTTAGAAAGCTGGTAACCCTGTTGCTTGCCAGCCAAACTCATACTTTCAAACAGTTTCTGCTTGTAGTAAGGCAGCTTGCTTGTCCTTCAGCACTAGAGACAGAATTTATTGAGAAATATTTGAATCATACGTTTTATGGGGAATGCTAAATGTTTAGGTAAATATTTATAGCTTTTCCCAAATTAATTTCACAGATAAAAAATAAGTTAAGCCTCAGCAGCTGTTACAAGTACATAGTGAATTTTCATCTGTTTACCAGCTAAAGATACATACCTTGCAAGGATTTATTCTGTAGTTCTTTTTTTCTGCAAGCAGAATTTGCATCTCTTAAAATAAAAGCGATTTTGTAATTTCTGTTTTGAAGGCTGAGAAATAGTGAAGAAGCTGCTAGTGTGTAGTTGGATTGTCTGCATTTCTGGATGCATTTAGCACACTAAAAATACCGTTTGTGTTGGGTTTTTTTACTTCCTTATGTTTTGGCTTTCTCACTCTTTTAGACCTTGGCTCGATGCCTGATTTTGTGGGATGACATCTTGCCCAATTCCAAGTGGGTTAATAGCAACGTGCCTCAAGTAAGTATTTACACTTAATGTGTTTATACTTCCCGGTTTTATACATCTCGCTGGATTGTTCTGCCTGTGAACGTTTCCTTAGTCACGTGAGCTGCACAAGACAATCTGTTAATTGTGTTCACGTGACAGAGATGATGTGTACATTGGATTCCTGGACTGTTACGTAGGAGCACTGGAGACTCCCATCCCGTCATGCTAGAGAGAAGACTGAGGAGGGATACAACTGTTGAAGATGTAAAATGGTGCCAGAGAGAGAAAGGGATTAGACTTTCCTCCAGATTGCCCAAGCTTGAAACCAGGTGCAAAATTGCTGCAAGGAGGTTTCAGTTGGGCATTATGAGTAACTTAGATAAATATCTATCAGAAATACAGGATGTTGATGGACTACAGAGCCTCTTTAGGTCTCATCCTGTTCTGTTTTCTCTCATATTTGGGTAGATGCGATAACATCGTGCTTCTGACACAGTCTTGACATTGTTTTAGAAATCTTTAAGGGATCCAGATCCAGGAGTATTGAAAGGTGTCCCTTTTGGATCAGAAGTACAAAGGAGCAATAGCATGTGGAAAAAAGCCCAGCTTTTATATGCGTGTGAAACAGGCCTGTTTTGTATCACTTAATGAACGCTCAATGCCCAGAGTTTCAATTGATTAATCAGTTTCCCCAGGTGAATTTTGCAATCTCTTATGGTTTTTTTGTAGATCATAAGAGAGAACAGTATATCTCTTCATGCAACGGAGCTGCCTTCATCTGAAGACCTGAGTTTAGAAACATTGGCGTAAGTAACATGTAAAAAATTCTTCTGAAAAATGCAGCTGAACTCTTTATGGAGATACCAGTATGCAAAAAAATCTCTCCCTTGATATTTAGGAAATTTTATTCTCTGTTTTCAGTAAAGGATAAGTCTTTCTTTCCAGTTTTCCCTTTCTTTAATTATAAAGGAGTTTGTGATGCATATTCAGATGAGGAAAAGAGAAACATTTAGTCATTTCCTGTTTATGTTGCTTATTAGGCAAGCTCATGTTTACATCATTGCTGGAGCGTGTTTGTCACTGGGATTTCGATTTGCTGGTTCAGAAAATCTGGCAGCATTTAAGTGCTTGGTAAGAGGTTTTTATTTTTTCCTTTCAATTTCCATAGAGCTGTAACGTATCTTTTGTATCTGTATTTAGTATGCATTTCTTTTCTTTCCAGTACAAATATGCAACAGATTTTCTGAAATGTTTGTCAGCACCAACAGCTTCAATAGTAAGTTCTTTCTAGTTTTCCCTCAATGAAAAAGAGGCTTTGTGTGTAACGTGTTGTGATTACCGTCACCAAAACCGTAATGGATACAAAAACATCCCTTTTACTTTTCTATACTACAGACTATTTATAGAAAGTGGCAGGGCTGTGAATCATTTTTGCTTAGGACTTCACTGATTCTCCGCTCTCCCTCTTTCTGTGGAATGTGGTTTTCAAACTCCGGGGTAGAAAGCAGCGCATTAGACCGACCAGAGGCGTGCGTTTGACCACAGAAGTGTAATAATGCCTTTCCTATTCTACTTGAAGACAGGTCACTATAATCTCGAAACATGCTTGAGCGTCTTGCTGCTGTCTCTCGCAATGGTGATGGCTGGCTCTGGAAACCTCAAAGTCCTTCAGCTTTGCCGTTTCATGCACAAGAAGACAGGCGGAGAGATGAACTATGGGTTCCACTTGGCTCACCACATGGCTTTGGGACTTCTCTTTCTGGGAGGAGGAAGGTAACTTGCAGTTTCCAAAGGCAGGTTTTTTTCTTTGTTCACCTGTCTTGCAAAAGCCGGAGCAGTGTGCAATTTACTTGATTTTTTTTTTTTTTTTTTTTAAATAACGTACAGATGCATAAAGACGTTTTCTATTGCAAATGAAAGTTCTGTTTCCTGGATACTGTGTTACTTGAATGCCATAGGAATGTTTCTGGCTTGTGTTTATCTCCTACTGCTACGTGTTTATTTTGACTGCTGTGGGAACACATTGATAAATTCCTTGCTTGTATGCACTTTGTCTTTCCCTTCCCTGGAACACCGGAATATTTTGAACACCTTTGCTAGTGGTCAGCCTTTGTTAGCACTGAAACTAACAGATAATGTTTTTCTACAGATATTCACTGAGCACTTCAAATTCTTCGATTGCTGCTCTCCTTTGTGCTCTGTACCCTCACTTCCCTGTTCACAGCACAGACAATCGGTAAGTGTTTACTAGGGTTCATATTTCCTTAAGCTAAATCATCTTCTTACAACAGAGGTTATCTAGAGACAAATGATCTAGAATTTCTACCTAGGCGCTCTGTAAATAAATTTTTGAAGGTTTAAAAAAAAAAAAGCGGAAAGCAGAAGAAATAAGTAAAGATACAAGATGATGGTAGTGACCTTTGATCAGTGAGAAAATGCAAGCAGGTTTCCTGAGGCTCCACGTTGTACTCCTATGACGTGACTGTTCCAGTTTACTCAGCTGTAAAGATTTTCATGGAAGATCTGTCCATCTATGATTCTTAATCAGTTTTGGTTACAATTCATTAAGCCCTGTTCTGTTAGCTAACCCGTACGTGTTAAAAAAAAAATATGAAACCTACAACATTACTACAAATTTCTATTTAGTTTAATTAACATCTGTATTTGGGTATTGGGCTGTGTGTGGTTTGGTATTTAGGGGTTATTCCCTGCCTGTACTGCACAGTGCTGAATTCTTTATTCCCACACACAGGTACCATCTTCAGGCTTTGCGTCACCTGTATGTGCTGGCGGCAGAACCAAGGCTCTTAACACCCGTTGATGTGGATACAAACACTCCCTGTTACGCACTGATAGAGGTTACATACAAGGTAATGTGTCTGGGAGTCAGTAAGGAGCAAAGGCCTTCGAGAAAGTGTGGGAGACAACTGAAGACTCTGATATACCAAAGGCACACTATTTTCATTGTTGTGGCCAGCAGACTTGGGTTTGTTTTCAAGTTGTGGTGGAGACAAGACAAATTCTACGCAAATAATTGAAGGGTTGTGCTCAGCCCACTCACACCTTTCAAGGTGACATCAAAGCACACGTGAGCAGAATACAGGACAAGTAAAAGACACCACAAAGTCTTCAAACAGTCCAGAGTGTCATGACTGACCCAGGGTCATAATTCTCCTCTTTCTAAAGAGGAAGAGCTTTCAAAGACACAGAGGTGGTTGGAACCATCCGTGCTTTTAAAAGCCTTCTCCTAAATCTGCTGAAATAAGCAAATTGATGTTTGTCCTTGGTGCCTGTATTGTGTGTCCTTTGGGGAAGAGTCCTTTCTGCAGGATTTATTTTGTACAGGCTTAGGTGAGACAGGTGGTGCTCATGAAAGGACTAAAGAAAGGGTTGTTGGGATTTGAGGAGAGAAGAGGTGCAGCATGGATCCCTTGTGGTTCTAGCAGAGAGTTCTGCATGTTCATAATATAGTTTACTTCTCAATCTTCAGATTTCAGTTGAAGGATGCCCGACTTGCACAATGTTATGTGTTGCTTCGTCCATGGGGGAAATATACCTTCAATTTAGGCTTATGTTTCCTGACATTAAAGGCAATGCTAAGTCATGTATTTACTCAGAACTCAGGAACAGAAACTGACTGACTTCTACCAATGGAGTTGTTATAAATGAGATGCATGTTGTCTGTCTTTTCACATGAAAATGACCTTTACTAATACATGAATACTGCTGGCATTTTGAAGGGCACACAGTGGTATGCAGAAGCCACCGAGGAACTGATGGCACCCACGCTTCTTCCAGAGCTTCACTTACTGAAGCAGGTAAAGGAAGTCTCCATTTTAATGGGGAATTTAATCGCCCAGTTTGTGTCACAAAACAGTGCCAGAACAGAGATTTAGTGACTTTTCTTTGTTTCCCTGTCCTACCTTGGCCAGACTCTGGACAATGCTGTCTCATAGTAATGGCTCTGAAGGCAATTCTGTCACTATGGAGCACTTGTTAAATTATGCAACACCATTCTCTTCAGTCTTGATCATAATGCTTTCAAGATCTGGTGTAGTAGGGAGTTCCCTGTGCCAGAAAGCTTCGCTGTAGGAGAGACAAAGCTAGGTGCTCTTCCTCGGTGTTCAGGGTGGGTAACACTGCAAAAGGGCACATGCCCTTGTAAGAGCCCAGAAAGAACTTAACTTATGTAGAAAACTTAATTTTATGGTTTTGTTCATATCTAGTAATAAAAATGCTTACATTGACAGATCAGAGTGAAGGGACCACGGTACTGGGAATTATTAATAGATTTAAGCAAGGGAACAAATCATCTAAAGTAAGTATTCTTTATAGTGCCTAACTGAATAATAACATTGTAGTAATATTTTTTTTAATTTTTTTTTTTTTTAAAACCTCCTGTACTTGTAACACCTACAGTTTGGAAAGAAGTCTGGTTTTGATCGGTTCGCTGTTGTGCACTTGATAGCACTTTAGGGTGAAGAAAGAAACTGCGTAGTTGGTTTCACCTATTGATGTGAATAATTCATGCAAAAACAGGGCAGGGGAAAACCTGATAGTAAAAACCGCAGATATTGGCAGCAGGATTGAGCAGTACCAGAAACCATCTTAAACTCATGGTTTTAGTTTAGTTTTGAGTTGATGTGATGTCATGTTTCCCAGACTGTAGCTAACTGTTACTGTTTTGTGAAATACTATTTTTCTCATGTTACGTGAAGTATACAAGGTGCTGCTTACTGCATTTTAACTCTCCGTCAGGCAACTGTGAAAAACAGAAATCTTACCGGAATACAGTATCTGTGGGCAAAATCATTCTCATCTTTGCACTTAACAGCCTACAGCGTAACTTGTTGCTGTGAGCAGCATAGAAGAAGCCAGCTGCATCTTTCATCAGTAGCATGTTTTTTCTAGTTAATTTAAATGCCACTATTGAGATTAAATTAGGCACCACAATGCAGCATCTAGTGCAGATTCCTCCAGATCAGGAGGCACATACTGATTCAACTGCTGCACCAGCGCTGGCAGAAGCCAGCTTTGTTCTCCTGGGTTGAGCCTTTACCACACTTGAGCACTTGTTTGTCCAAAAGAGCCTTCCTGTGCTGCTGCAGCAGAAACCAGCGTGGGTGACTGAGGAGCTTGCTGCCTTTGGGACTTACCTGTTATCTGGGTCTCCACATGCTTTGAATCTGCCAGCTCTCATGTCACAACATCTTGTCCTCAGACCTTTAAGATGATAGAGATCTGGGTGGCAGTGTTTTGGAGATAAATGCATGTGCGAGAAATAATTTTCCCTATCTTACTTACTGCATGTGAATTGCTGCAATATTGCTATGCTAAGCAGTTAGTTTCAGTACAGATAACTTAATTATTTTAAAGATGCGCAATGCCTACAGTTAATAGTGCAACTGATACTCTGAATCAGGGAAACATACAGCTGCTTTGCAGTGGTGTAACTCTGAACTGCTGCATACTTCTGTTTGTAGGCTGGGCCAGGAATAGTGGGGTTTTGTGGTGGTTTGGGTTTTTTTTTTTTTGTTTTGTGGTGGCTTGGGGTTTTTTTTACATGGAGGAAGGACCATCACAGCATGCCTTTAAAACTGTGGATACCAACTTGCATGGTTTTCCTTGGTGCTGGGAGCTCATCCTAGAGAGTCTAACAAGAACCTGCAGTGGCTTCAGGAAGTTAGATTCCTTGTATCAGTAGGGCTCAGCCCTCTTTCATCACCATTGCCTGCCATCACATCACCTTTTGG
The DNA here is from genome assembly GCF_963924245.1 of Chroicocephalus ridibundus. Taxonomy (NCBI): domain Eukaryota; kingdom Metazoa; phylum Chordata; class Aves; order Charadriiformes; family Laridae; genus Chroicocephalus; species Chroicocephalus ridibundus. The sequence goes on along the minus strand of NC_086286.1, from coordinate 10,126,343 downwards.
TAGCAGCCTGCCCTGAAGATACCAAGATTTCTATGCATATGCAGGTGAGGCAGGGTTTAAATAATCAGGACAAAGCCTTAAACAGGCATATTATTGCACATGAGCTGTTGGAGTTCACATTTCCTTTACAGATCTGCCTCATTGTGTATATGTGTCAATCTAAAGTAAGCACTGTTGTTGTTGTTTCAGATCAATTCTTTCCAAAGGTGGTGTCTTGTATGTGAAGCTAAGAGCTGGGCAGCTCTCCTACAAGGAGGACCCGATGGGCTGGCGCAGTCTCTTAGCACAAACTGTTACTCACCGAAACTCTGAAGCTCGGGCATTCAAGGTATCGCTCCCAAACTGGGTTCCTGCCAGGAATGCTGTCTCTAGAAAGGCTGAGGAAAGCACAGCAGGTTGTGCTGTGTTATTTATTTCCAGCACCTAGCTCTGCCACATGGTTATGAGTACTGAAGTGACTTGCTTTGCTTGAGGGAAAGGAAGTCTAGTGGCTTTCACAGGGCATGCAATGAGCTTAAGCTAAGAGCGGCTATGTGAATGTACGTTTGTCGTGGGCAGACAGAAGCGTTGGGACACGTTTTGCCCATGATGTGCTGTATGTAGGTTACAATTTTCTTGTTTCTATGCCGGGGAAGGAAGGGTTGGGTATAAATCGCTAGTACGTTTGTGCAGTAAAACCAGTAAGATCATTTTAAGAGGGTGTTTTAATCTGTTTTTTAGCCAGAAGCAATTTCAGCTTTCACTTCTGATCCTGCTCTGTTTTCATTCGCTGATTACTTCTGCAAACCAACTGTGAACATGGGCCAGGTATGATGTCTAGATGTGAACTAGCATGGTTTCTTGCTTACGTGAATAAAAGGTGGGGGGAAAAAACCTACATTAAACTGAGGAACAGAATTCGGCCCTTCAAGTAGTGGGAACAGGGAATATTCTAAGGGATGTTTTGTAATACAGAGGTGTAAAACAGTGTCGACCTGTAGTTTTTGTTGGTTTGGTTTTGTTTTTTAACCATTGGTTACATCACAATTGCTGCTAGTTGTCGACACCGGTGGTATTTATTGCAGAATGTGTTTAGCAAATACTGAGACCCCTGTTCAGTGTCCTGAAGCATTTAGGTGAAGTCGCTGCAGAAGGGTTGGGGTGTTTTGCACTATATTTCTCTGCACTAAATGACTTAAGGGAGGGAGAAAATATAGCTGCGTTATGCCTAGTTTTAATAAGCCCAAGAATGAAAGGAAGCTGTGTAGCATGGTTAGCTATCACTAATTTATGTAATGTCAGTGCATGGGTTAACTTTAATGGGGGGAAATGTGAGCAGTGCGAGAACCTGAAAGAAATTGTATCTAGCATGTGTGCTTTGTTAAACATGTGTCTTTTATCAGAAACAGGAAATCCTGGATCTTTTCTCCTCAATCCTTTATGAGTGCGTTACCCAAGAAAATCCAGAGATGCTGCCCACGTACATAGCAATAGATCAGGTGGAGTAAACACTTTTTTCCTTTTTTAAAGCTACACTTTGGCATAAGAGTGTTGTTCCTTGTGTGTGATTTTGTAAAGACAGAAAGGAAGAAGGGGGTATTAGCGAGCTTACAGGGAGATAGCAGAGATTTTAAAAGCAAATTGGAAAGTAATCTAAGTTAATGAAGACTAAAATTACACCAGAAGCATTAGCTGGCAGATTTTCTCAGTAGGTGCTCAGAAGGGCAGCCCTTGGCAAGGTGGGGTTTAGGATTCATTTACTTCATGTTTATGGCAGCAATGTTTCTTTCCTCCTCCAGTTCACATTCTCACAGTCACTTTGTATTTCCCCTCTGCTAGGCTGTCAGGAGATTAGAAAGAAGAGAAATGTCTGAGACATTTGAGCTGTGGCAGATAAAGCTGGTGTTAGAATTTTTCAGTTCCAGAAGTCACCAGGAGAGGATGAGCAGGAATCCAAACCGAGGACTCTTCATGAACTCTGAATTTTTGCCTGTGATGAAGTGCACTATTGATAATACTTTGGACCAGTGGCTTCAAGGTACAGAGAAGATACCTTTAATCCTAGAGCCATGATCGCAGTTCAGCGTTCTTGTGTTCTTACTGATCTGGGTTGACTTTTGCCTCAAAATTACTGGAAAATGGTAACAGAAGGGAAGGCACATGCATGTTAGCATAAAACGACTTGCTTTCAGTTTAGCGTCTTTGGTGTGAAACATTCACTGAAGAATTACGATTGGCTATATTGGTGGGAAGTTTAGGTAACGTAGAATCGTAGAATGATAGAGTCCGTTGGGTTGGAAGGGACCTTTGAAGATCATCTAGTCCAACCCCCCGGCAGTAAGCAGGGAATAGATCAGGTTCCTCAGAGCCTCATCAAGCCTGGCCTTGAATGTCTCCAGGGATGCGGCCTCCACCACCTCTCTGGGCAGCCTGTTCCAGTGCCTCACCACCCTCACTGTAAAGAACTTCTTCCAAATGTCTAATCTAAACCTGCCTTGCTCTAGTTTAAAGCCATTGCCCCTCGTCCTATTGCTACATGCCCTTGCAAACAGCCCCTCCCCAGCTTTCCTGTAGGCCCCCTCCAGGTACCGGAAGGCCGCTATAAGGTCTCCTCGGAGCCTTCTCTTCTCCAGGCTTAACAACCCCAACTCTCTCAGCCTGTCCTCATAGCAGAGGTGCTCCAGCCCTCGGATCATCTTTGTGGCCCTGGAAGGCCAATGTGGAAGGTTGTGTTTCCCAGAGGAAATGCTTTCCTAATATCACACTGGGAGAATTTTCTAGGAGCAAAAGCGAGAGGTGACCACAGGAGAGAACAGGTTGTAGGGTGGCTGTGGCAGAAGGAATAAGGTTTGCAAGCAAACCCCTAGCCCACCTTCTGTGGGGAGATGGAGACTCTTTTCAGTGGGCTGCTTCTGTGGAAATGCTGTTGTCTTGCCTTTCTGTTTCCTCCCACAAATGCTCCCTAAATTTCATCAGTGTCTCCTGTATATTACAGCTGGAGGGGATGTCTCTCTGCATTCCTACCTAAGTGGGCAGCCCGCGGAGGAATCTCAGCTGAGCATGCTGGCTTGCTTCCTTATTTACCACTCTGTCCCAATGCCAGGTCAGCTGGCAGCTGGAGGCTTGGAAGGTAAGACCTGGAGTGCAGGACAGCGCTCTGGACTTGCATGGACAGACGCTTCTGGATTTGGCCTTGAATACTAAAAGAAGTATATCCTGTAAATTATGTGACAGCCTGCGTTTCCTCTGAAAGCTGTTTCACCGATTTTTATTCTGTGTTAATTCTCTTGAGTCTGGACAGAAACGGTAGAAGCTTTACGCAGGACTAAAGAAGCCAGAATTGGCCTTTATAAAAAAAGTCTTAGGTCTTTTCTGATCTGCAGGTAATGATGTTCTCGCAGGCATTAAGACCATGTAAGATGAGCTGTGACAGGGGAAAGTGTGTGTTTTTTTTTTTTTCTTGGGTTAGCAGTATCCTGAATGTCCTTAAATCTGTTTCCTATAAGTACCTACTTAGAGTGATCACCTGCTCTTCTAGTCTTCCAGTGATAATCTGATTTGGGATCCAGGGAAATTCTGGGCCCTTTCACTCAGCAGCTTTTCTCTTGCTCTCCATCAGCTCAGGCTGGGGATATGCCGGGGCTCCTCTGTTTGCCTAAGGAATCTCGGGTTGCAAGAGAAATGCAGCTGGGCTTTGATTTAAGGGACTCTGTGGATTACTTAGGGGTGTGACAGGCATGAACGTTACCACCTCAGTGATGAGAGGAATCTGTTGCTGAAAGCTCTGCAGAGGCCGCAGTCCCAGCACGGGAGTCCTCTGCCGGTGATGACACCCTCAACGTATAAGCTCATATAGAGAGACACATATGTCTCGTCTTGGATGTTTTCCAGTCAGGTGCCTGGGTATCTGTTCAGGTCAAAAGACCTTTATGGAAATCCTGGTTTTCTGTGTCCTCTTTACCTGTTACACCCCTCTATTCTGAGAGTTCCTGCCACATTAGTTGAATTTGGGGTTTCTTAAAAGTCTAATATAAAAATTTACTTTTTAACCAGCGTTGCACCAAAACGAGTAGCAGGAAGCACATCTCCAGAGATACACCCTGCACACTGACAGGCTGTCCTTCCTCTATTGACAGTTCTTTTATTGGGCAAGTGTTACACCAATATGTGCTCATTCTCTTTCTTTCTTTAATCTCTTTAGGAACCGCCAGCTTCTCTGAGCTGCTTTTGAAGTTCAAGCAGTTGAATATGCCAGTTCGTGCGTTGCTAAGGCTGGCTCCTCTGTTGCTTAGAAATCCGCAGTCTATGGTGCTGTAGGTCTGTGGCATTCGTTCTGCATGTGATTACGGAATGACAGAGCCCGCTGTATCTTGTTTCATGCTTCTCAAAAACGTACAGGTAAAATGTACTGGATTTTGTAACTTCTCAAACAACGTAAAACTTCAGGCTTGTCCCTGGCTGTGGTGGCTATGGCCAGGAGTTATTTATAAATTGTTACAATGAATTAAAAAAATAAATTGTAAAAGTGAACTAATAATAAATTTACTTTTGTAACTAAGGATTGTTTACAAATATGTCTTCTGTGGTGAATTCTGAAAAGACCTTGGCTGGGAACTGTACGATTTCCATGGTTTTCAAACTTCTTTGCTTGTGATGTATCTTAATCCACTTCCAAGAGGTACTGTAGATTTTAGGAGATAGGCAGCCCAGAAGATGCCAAACTTGCTTTTCCTCTTGGGTCTCAGGCTGGAAGGGAAAGCAAGCCACCTGCCGCGCCGCTCACATCGTGCCAAGTATGCTTTTCAAGAACTGGCAGGATCTTTCAGTCTCATTTGTGCAGTATTTTTTTTTTTTTTGTTTCGTAAAGACTACTGTATTTCTCCTCCATAAGCATACACACTCTGTGAGTATAAATTGCCCTGCTCCAACTTATCCACGATATACTCACTACTGCACTGTTTACGTCTTTTTGTTGTTTTTTTTTTTTTTCTTTTCTCATCTTTGTTCTGCAATTAGTCAGTGGCTGCTGAGAAAACACCTGCCTCCACTACGTTACGTTATGTCTGGGCAAGAACTGAAACTACTTACAGGCAATTTAAATAATTGGGCATTCGTTTGTGTTTCCTTCATCTCTGCTGTGCTGCCTCATGTATTTCCCCAGAGCACTGAACTTGGAGCGTGGCTGGTTCCATATTTGTTCTGGGCAGGCCAGGCACTTAATTTTTCATAAAACAGGTGGAGTTACTCCAACAAAAGCAGCTGCCAGGGGTTGAATGATTACTACTAGCAAAGCAGCCTAGAGCCAAGCTGTTGGACTGCGCTTATTCTGAAATTTCAAATTTGATCTTGTTCTATGGGACTTGTCCTAATCCTGGTCCCCTTTTCTTTTTCCAAGCCCTCAAGTAGAGGAGCCAAAGGATTTTTAGGGAGGGGACGAACGGACAGAGGAAGACAACAGAGAGTGATTACGAAGAAAGCAAAAGTAGAACACTTACAAACCTTCTAACTGTTATTAAAATGAGTGCATTTAATGTGTATTAACCTAATGTCCTGAAGGAAGGACCTGAGTCCCAACCATGTGGGGCCTGTAACGAATCCCACCCCTCATCCCTGTTTTTGAAGCTGCTCCGAAGTTGATCTCATTTCCTTGAGCACCCACATAGGGTGTTCTGTCTCAGGGGAGGTGAAATCTTTACCCAAATTAATGGACAAAGACCTCAAAGGCTGCTGCTTTGGAGCTGTAGCTCTGACGCTAGCCCCCTGCGCTATCCTGTGGGGGGGTTGCGTGGCTCCCCGCCACGATGATGGCAAGTGAGCAGATGGGGTTTTCGTTGCAAGCTCGAGCTCGGTCGAGTGACCTGGGCCTGAAGATCTCCTGTGTCTGTCCTGCTGCTGGCCCTGGCTGAGGACATGGGTTGCAAAAAAGGAGGCGCCCTGCAGGCAACATGCTCATGGGTGGAGCAGCGAGGGCAAGGGGAAATAGGACGTGTCCTGAGGGAAGTTCCTGCGCAGAGTTCGCAGGAACTCCTGTGCCTCGCTCCTGGGGGCCGTGGGTTTGCGTTGGAGATTTTGGAAAGGAGAGGGAGCACCAAGTGGTGCCTCTCACACAGCTGGAGCCTGCAGACAGTGGGGTTTGGTCTTGTAAAAAAAACAAAACAAAAAACACCTACCCCAAAGGGTACCTTCTTTTTTGTGTGAATTAAATAAACCTGTTACCAGGTATGGAAAACCCTGCTCCTGCCACTGGGAGATCCTGGCTGTTCCTTCCCTTGGGACAGGGGTTCGTGCCGGGCTTGGGGGTGTGCATACCTCCTCCCTTGGCTGCAGTTTGGGGAAGTCATTTTCTTCCTCCTCAATTGGAGAAATGTGAAGCGTTAAACATTCGCTTCCCGAAGCTAATGAAACTGCTTTCCCCATCCCTGACTTTTCTGCAGAGGAATGATTTTTAGCCACCGAAAGCCCCAAACAGAACCCAAAACCATGAAGAGGACAAGTTGCGCGGTTACTTTTTTGCCCTGTGCACGCTCGCGGGAGGAAGAGCAGAAAATGCAAATGCTGGATGTTGAGCGAGGAGCTGAGGAACCTGAACCGAAGATGTGCTCTCCTGCTGGATAAGCGGGGGTTTGCCCTATGTTCCGAGGAGTTTTGGACAGCAGTCTGGCGCCCGGGGTCCACGCTCCCGCTGGCATCGGCCTCATGCTGCCTGGTGGCTTGGGAAGCTGGAAGATGACAATGAAGGAACCAAGAAGAAAACGAAAAACCGAAGCAGGCTCTAAGCAAGCCCCTTGCAAGGAGGTGCAAAGTGCAGCTTCCCTGGGGTTGGAGGAAGCGTCTCCCCATGCAGCTGGGGTTGGGATGCTCGCGGGTCCAGCTTGATGCCTGGAGTGCAACGTGCCCAGGTCACGGCTCTGCCACCACCCCCCCCGTGCCCTGCCTGCCATTGCTTTAGCCTGGGGGGGTAGGAAGGAGGGCGTGTGGGTGTGCAAACCTCTCGAGCTGCATGAAGTCAAGAGCCGAGAGGCTTCCTGTTTCCTTTTTAAGGTTTAACAGAATTTGAAAGCAGCCGCCGCCACGACCTGGACCAATGATCTGGGCAGAGCGGCGGAGGAGTTGTGTCTCGGGGTGCCTGGCGCCCGTTACGAATGCCAGCTTCGCTCTCCCGGCCTCACATGGGGCCCCCGCGCTCCCTCCGGCCCTGGGGAGCTGCCTCAGCCCCGGGCTCCCCCCGGCCTGCCAGGGTAAGGTGCTATTTACTGCTGCGGGCAAGGCTTTGTGAGTCGTTTAAGATGCCGGTTGCTTTAGCTGCTGGCTGCGAATTGCAAAAAATACATCTATGCGATAGCTTTTGCGACGCCTCACGGTCCTCGCGCTGCTTTGTGTTGCTTGGTGCCGGGCTCTCACAGGGTGACTGTTTTAAATATTTCACATTTAAACTGAGCGCTGGCGGCTGGTTGGGTTTTGGGCTTTGCCTCATCCCCCTGCGGGTCCCAGAGCGCCCATGGAGCGTGCGCCACCCCTGGGCAGTGGCGGGGGGGTGCTCTGCTTGGTGTGGGGGGTGCCCTGGGAGGTGCAGGGGGGCGAGGCAGGGACAGTCTTAGCACATGGGGGACCCCCCCGTCTCTGCCTGGCTAAGAGGGGCGCCCTTGCAGCGTCCCCCCCAGCCTCTCCTGGCAGGATGCCCTGTGCCCAGCATCCCGGCACCTCCAAGCCTGCCCCAGCTTGCCCCTGCCGTGGATGGGCGAGCACCCTGCTGGCAAAGGGGATGCACCCAGCCCGCCCCTGGCAAGCCCCAGCAAGCCCCAGCAAGCCCCGGCAAGCCCCAGTCTGGGGGCGGGAGGGTGGGGAGGGGAGGTCCTCGGGGTAGCCCTGGGACCTGCTCTGGTTGTGGGTGCGAGTCAGGCTGATCGGCCCCTTGGAGGGCTTTGCGGCCAGCAGCAGCTCCCCTCGGCCACGGCATGGTGATGGGGGAGATGGGACATGGAGGCTCCCTGCCACCCATCAGCAGCGCCCCTGCGGCTCCTCCGCCCACGCTGGGGTCCTGTGGCCCCGATAACCGCAGGCGGCAGCTCCCGGCGCGAGCCTGGCGCAGCTGGGGATGGAGGCTGGGCTCCTCTGGCGTCATGCCTCGGTACCCAGAGTGCTTAGTCACCTTTCTGGGGTTTTATTTTTATGCTGTGTGTTCACAAGCTGTTTGCATGCCCTCCCTTGGGCTTTGGGCGAGGAGAGGCAGCAGACAAGTGTCCTCCTGCACCTCCCGGGGTCCTGCCACGCAGGACCTGCCATTTTTTGCCATGGAAAGCAAACGCATCCATCCAGTGCATCCCAAACCACGCTTCCTTGAGGTCTGCTCATCTTTCCCTATGGCCGTCCTGGAACCGAGTGACTCTGTGAGGAGTTTAGCAGCCTGAGGGATGCCTGTGGAAGCCCAGGGTCCCCCTTCCCTCGCTCAGCTTTCAACCTCAGAGGCGGCCCACGGCAGCGCGTTCCCCCTCCAGCTCCACGCAGAGGCTGTTCTTCCCTTTCCAGCTCCACGCAGAGGCTGTTTCCTTTCCTCGTTGATATTTTTTTTTCTTTTAATCTCACTCGGTTGGTACCCTTGGTATAGTCCCCAGTGTGGCTGTGGGGGAGAGCACGGCTTCTCCAGGCCATCCCGCAGACCACCATGCCAGCTCCGTCGCCCCGTGCGTTGCCCTGGCCCTTTGCCACTGCCCCGGAGGTCCCCAGCTCGGTGGCCTCGTGGCTGCTGGAGCGCGGCACCTCTTCAAAACTGGGCCTGCCCCATCGCCGCCTTCTACCCGCCGAGTTCCCTTTTTCGGCTGGGGCACGCAGTTTTTTGGCAACAGTGACCTCTGTCGGCATCACCGCCGGGGCCCGGTGCCACCGGCTTGGCCCCCGCCGTCACCCGGCTGTATCCCACCCGTCCATCACCGTCCCCAGCGCCTGCTGCCTCTCTCACTCTTCCCATCTTTGGCACAAACGGGGAAATAACTTGGTTAGCAGGGGCAAATCCCGCCCGCCGAGCATCGCCTCCCAGCCCTGGCTGCCATGCGATGGCACGGCAAAACCCTTGCAGCTACTGCCGGTGTTTCGGTAAGCACGCGTGCTGGAAGGCAGCTACCAGCTCTGCTCAGAACCGGAGAAAAGTTACCGAAAGGTCTCCCGAGGACAGCCCAAAACCTGAAAACCCGGCGGGGATTTAATTTAAGAGCTGTGCGGCCAACCTCCGTGACTCATGTAAATAGAGATGTTACAACTGGTGACTAATCCCAGTAGCACTTTCTGTGAATGTTTCATCTCCATTCACATTTCAAATGAGTATTTTTCACAATTTTAAAATAATAATAATAAAACATACGGGCGATTTTACAGGAAAGAGGGGAAGGAAGTGTTTTGGCTGCGAAGCGGTGCCGGCGAGCAGGGGCTGCTGGGTTGGTTTTGGCTCAGCAGAGGCTGCTGAGCCGGCGGGAATGGTCGCTGTCGCTCCTCTTTGCCGTAAGCTCCTCTGTCCGTGAGATGGCAATTGCTGCCTGTGCCCCTGCCTGCTCAGGCAGAGGGGCTTTGCCACCTGCAAGCTGCTGCCAGCACCCATATGGCAGTCTGATCCGTGGGGTGCCGTGCCATGCCGGCATGGCTCAGCGGCTTGGGGGCCGGCTGCAGGTGGCGGCGAGTTTTGGAGGGCTGTGGGGCCGTGGCGGCGGCCGGGGGAGTGACTCAGAGGCGCTTTGGGGCTCTGTGGTTTTGCTTTCATGGTTTTGCTGTGACTTAGCAAGTTGTTTTTTTGCTCTGCGGGAAGGCAGGTGCCGGCATGCCCAGCAAAATCGGTCATCCCACGGGATCCCGGCCATCCCGGCCGGCTGCTGGGATGTCTCCGGGGGGTGATTATTTTTGCCTGTACTGATTTGTGCAGCTGAACCCCACGGGTGGTGCTGTGTGGTCCCATGGGACCCACATCTCCCCGGGGTGCAGCGGCGACAGCAGCAGCAGGGACCAAGCATCCCCCGGGGCATGGCTGGGTGCTTGGTCCCACCATGAAAATCCAACTGCAAAGGATTTCTCCGCAGGGCTTTGTGCTCCAAGAACACACACGCCACCAGTGCCAAAACAAAAGACGAACCCAAACCTCTTGCCGCTGCTGCTTCCTCAAAGGCGTCTTTACCCCGTGCTCCCTGGCAGCAGGGTTTGGCAGAAAAATGAAGCCAGGGCAGCATTTCCAGGTTTATTTTCCTCTTTTTTTTTTTTGCAAATTTTCTTCCCTACCTGTTTTTTTCTTCCATCGCCGTCCCGTGGCGCTGTGAGGGCTGACGCTCTGCGAATCCAGTGGTCCCCCCCGCCCTGTTCCCTGTGCTGCCCTGGGCCCAGCTTCTTATTTTCTTTTTAGAAGGAAAATTGGATTTTTGACAATGACAAAAATTCACCAAAAAAAAAAAAAAGAAAAAAAAAGCCCACAACCCCCTTTCTGCAGAAAACTCTGGCTTTCCATAAAACTCGCAGTCGCATGTTGGAGAAGCCCGGGGGTTTCTGGCAAACTGGATTTTGAAGCCGGGCCAGCAAACCAGCTTTTTCCAGGGAGCTGCTAATCACTGCCAGCACATTTTCCATTTTTGTTGCAATATTTTGGGGGGGGGTGGGGGGGGGGGGGGGGGAGCAGGACGAGTGTTTTCCAACCACATGCGCGCATGCCAGCCCTCTTCCTCCTCCTCCTCCTCCTGCCTGTGGGATGCTCATAGGGTCGTTTCTTCTGCTGTCCCTCCAGGGAGGGCATTTCCCACCGGCTCGTGCTCTGCTGGGGCGAGGTCCAGCATCGTCCCCGAGGCGGGAGCGCTGGATCGAGAGGATCGCCCATCCCCTTGCTTTTTGGGGCAATATCCAAGCATTAGGGAGCATGGCACTGCGAGCGGTTGATGCTGCTGCCGGGTAGCTGCCGCTGGGCTCCAATGCCTCCAGACCTCCACACCTCCCGGGTTCACCCAGGGGCTTGCGATCCCTCGAGTCCCAGCCAAGTTGGCCACGGAACGACACGCCGCTTCCAGCGCCAGGCTCCTGCGGCCGCATACTGAAATAATTAGGGAGGAGGGATCGTGCGCCGGTCCCTCGCCCCGCTTCCCTTTCTGCTGCCCCAGGGAAAAGTCGAAAGGGAGAGCAGGAGCTGGCAGTGCGCAGGAGCCACGCTTTAGCGGAGAGGAATTCACCTCTAAACGGCACGAGACTCAGTAATGGGTCGTGAAAGAGCCTGAGGGTTCTGCAGGGATGGAGCAGTTCAAAAAGCCACACGGGGCGATGCGCAGAAATATATCATTAACCCTTGGTTTTCCCTTTACATGTTAGAAAAAGCGTCATCACCGCAGCCGGCCTCTCTTACGGGCTGCCACCGCAAGGGTGGCTGCCGACATCTCGGTGCGGGTGACTTTTGCTTCTCGTATGAGAAATCGGTGAAAGCCACAGATGAGAACACGAAGGGTGCTGGTGTTTTGGTGTTTTTTCCCTGGCCTGTGGGCGATCACGCTCATCAGATAAGCCAGAGCACCGTCTGCGGCCCGGCTGTCCTCAACAAGGGATGGTTGAGCAGCCAGTTCTGCCCGGCGCTGCGGCCGCACGGGTTGTCACTGAGGCGACCGTGGCGAACCTGAGGTTAGGAGCTGGCAGTGGTGGCGCTGGAAGGGTTAAAGCCACCGCTAGAGTGTTGGGGATGCCGGGGAGCACTGGCTGGAGGTGTGGAGGGACCGACTTCGTGGATGGTCCCTGGGATGCTCGGGCAGAGCCTCAGCGAGGCCGGGGCGCTGATGGGGAGCCACAACCACAAGGGCACCCGGGGTCGCCAAATCCCACCAGATCCAAGCCGCCGCCGCAGCCACTCCAGTGTCACAAACCTGTTTTTTTTAAAATAGCATGAATTTGCGAAAGGCTGATGAAAGCAGCCCTCGTTTTATTCCCTTCTGGGGCTGTTCACTGCTGCCTGACTCATCTCTGAACTCCAGCTGAATCAGGGAGCACAAACCTGCCGGTAAGCCGCCTTTTTCGGGTTGGTTCGTTTTCTTGACACACATAAGAACCGCGCTGCTGGCCACGCTGAAATCGCGAAAAACAGAAATTGTGTGAAAAAGCAGGGGGTGGGACACGAGCAGGGTGCCAGCCGCCTCCTCCCCCCCCCCACAGCGGGAGAGAGGGAAAGGGTCCCTTAGCGGCGGGGGAAAGGGCTTGGAGTGGGGTGAGCAACTCGGACGGTTGTTTGCCGGAGCTGTTCCCGGGGGAACACGGATGGTTTCCATCACCCGGGTGGCAGCCAACAGCCTTTCCCATGAGGTCTGCAGGGAGGTCACGGCTTTTTTTAGCCCGGCTGATGGAAGTAGGGGAAAAAGCAGAGTGCTTCCCAGCGGACAGGCTGGAAGAGCAACCAGGAGCCCAAAAGTTTGGGGATGCATCACCTGGCTAAAAGCCTGGAGGGTTGGGGGCCACTCGGCAGAGCCTCCCACCACCCCCTGGGATAGTGGATTTTGGTGCCTGTATGTCATCCCCTCCCCAGCCCCCTGCTGCTGCCATGGTCCCCGTGGGTTTGGCTGAAAGCCCTGGGAAATGAGACTTTTCCCAGCAAAGGCCCTTTCCGATGGGAAAAACCCCTGAGCCTTTCCCAATGGGTGCAGCCAACTGCTTCGGGGGAAGCAGGAGCAGCCATCGGCCGTGGGAAACTCTCCCTTCCCCACATCTCAGCGGGGGGGTGATGGGGGGGCCGTATAAACCCATCGGCACATCCCGGGCTGGGAGCTGCAGCGAGGAGAAGCCAGGTAGGACGTCAGACAGATTTGTTATGGTCCGAGAGGTACAGGGGGTCCGCGCGCAGCTCTCGGTGCTGGCGTCGGAAACTGCTGTGCGTGGGGTTTGCTACGGGAGGATACGCCTGCGCCTGGGAAGTGGGGGGCTCTGCGCCGAGAGGGGATGCTGGTACCCGGACAGCAGGGTAAAGCGGAGACTCTGCACTTGATGGGCTACAATTTGCCCTGGCTGATGGAATTTTTACCTGCCCTGAGGACATGCGCTGTCCTTCACATGTGTGGACCGCTCTCGCAGCCCGGGGAAGGATGCTAAAGCCTAGCTTTCCTCTGTTTCCCTGACATTCCCCCCATTATTTCCATTAATGCTTAATATTTAAGCATTAACGCCATCCAAGCAGAAACCGTGCAGGTTTGGGCTGTGAGCTTTCCCCAGAGAAGCTGATATTAAACCCTTGTCACTACATGCCTGTGAAAGGGGAAGCGGGGGAAGCGCAGGGATGAATCCCTGGGGCAAAGCCCCCGTGGTTGAGCATCCTGCCCTAGGCACACACCGCTGGCATCCAAGCTGGCACGAAACTCCGGCCGATTTCCACCCTGTGGCACAAAACCACGCCTGTGGAAACTTGGAGGCAACAGGGCGAAACCTCCACGCGCGGGGTCCGGCTCTGCTCCTGCATCCAGTATTCCCCTTACCACTCATGAAGGTCTCGTTCCTCCATAGGTGATTCCCTGCCCCTTTGCTGAAACGCAAGAAGCAGAAGAGGTTTTTTTCAAGCAGCCTAAATGAAAAAAAGCCTATTTTTCTGCAGGGCAGCAGACCCTGCCAGGCCGTCCGGTGTCACTGGAGGAGGCAACAGCAGGTGAGTCAGCAGGAGCACGGCTGTCCTGCTTGGAGAAGGGACCGAGGCGGGGTCCGGGTTCTTTTTCCCCTCCTAATTATCTTGGGCATCCCTTAATGGTGGGAAATAAGTGACATTTGCGCCCCTGCAGCCAGCACTTTGGGGTTTTGTTTTTTTTTTTTAACCCGTTCCCATGAAAACATACCCAGCTCTGATGTTTTCTCTCCCCATCGCAGACGCTGGCTCTGGAGGATGCGGGGAAGCAGCCACGGTTCGGGTGAGTGTCTCCACGGGATGGGCGGCACGGCTTTGGGACGGTGGTTTGGGGTACCCAGCGCACCCTGCAAGGCACTGAGCTGAGGAGGACCGCCCGGACGGGGAAAGCACCCGCACAGCAGCTCCTTACCTTCAAAGCCCTGGGTGCCTGGGGGGGCCCTCTAAGAGCATCAGTGGCTCGTCCGGGCTGCTGGAAACTTGTGTTTTTTCGAGGCTGTGCAGTTCCAGTAAATGAAAGCGGGGCTGCCGTATCGCAGCCACGTGACGAGGGTTTTTTTGGTAACTTGGCGCCCGTTTGACGAAAAAGAAGAAAGGCAAAACCCCACGGAGTGGCGGGAGGTGCTGCGCCTCGCGTGGGCTCACCGGCCAAAAATGAATCAGCAGCGAGCGCGGCTGCTGAAGGAGAGGGGAGAGCAGCGCTCCTGGGATAACTCTTCCCCCTCTGCTGCTGGTGGTGATGCTGGTGCTGGTGCTGGTGGTGCTGGTGATGCTGCTTGTGCCGCCTGGGGCCACGCAGGGATGCAGCGTCTCGCCCGGGCATCAGCTTTCGCCTCTGCCGCCCTCTCCTCATCCTCCTGCAGAGAGGCAGCCCCGGGGGCTGAAGGCACCCGCGTGGATGCAAGTGGGGCTGCCTGTCCCTGTGGCCTTTAGGGCAGCCCCGGTTTTCTCTGGGGAAGCGCCTGGGTGTCCCCATGCCTGCATGGCAGAGGAAGAAAAATGATTTTTTTTTGAACCCAGGCGCATGTTAATCACAGCATCCTTACATCAACCACAAAACCCACTTTTAAGCTTGAGCGCGCAGTTGCGTTGTGCTGACAAAAGGGGTTAATGGTGTCTGCGGGACTAAAGACTAAAGCGATGTGTCCGGCTTGCAGGGGTGGCAGCGGGAGGGGGGCGGTACGGCTCCGGCAGGGGTCTCCATCGCCGGAGTCACGCCGCAGCCCTGGGGCTGGGTGCAGGTTGGTGGGGGACGGGTTTCCAAACCCAACATCCCCATGGAATTTCAGCTCACGGAGATTTAAAAAAAACAAAACAAAACAAAAAAAAACACCAAAAACACTGGCAAGCTCTGAATTAGAGCAAAGCTGAGTATCTTTTAAATCCCTGGTTTTCCCGTGGGGCTGTAGCGAAGGCTCCTGGCGGAGCTGTGGGATGAGGGCTGTGCCTGGGGCTGGGCAGAAAAAAGCGTGGTCGCGGCCGAGGCGGAGAAACAGGAACTGTTCCTTCGTGAGAACTTACAGGGAAATGGGTTTGAAGAACTGAGATGAGGCAAAGGATTAAACCCAGGCAGGGTATCGAGTCTTGAGATGAAGACGTGGGTAGCCCCGGCCGCGACTGCCTCCCTGCCCGCTCCAAGCAGACCTGAGGGGCTCGGGGCCGTATCCAGCCCTGGTCTGGATACCTCCAGGGATGCCAAGTCCGTATTTTCTACGACTGGGTTTATATTGCCATTCCCAGTGCCGGGTGACAGCTCGCCCTGCTCCCCTCTCGTTTGGGATTGGAAACCATGAGTAAAGGCATCAGCATCACTTTGGCTCGCCGTGCCAGATGGCGTTGCCGGGAGCTGTGAAGGGATGCAGGGAGCCGATTTCGGCTGGAAACCTCCCGCCCGCGCCGCCGCACGCGTGTCACAGTCCCATCCCTGGTGCGTTCCACCATGCACCCCCCCGAGATGGCAGCTGCCCACCCGTCCCCTCCCCTGCAGCCCCACAGCACGACAACGACGGCGGCGGCGGTGGCGGCGGAGGAAAGAGCTCGTACCACGCCGTTTGTCACGCCTCGAAACTGAAACCCATGCTCTCCGTAGGTGGGGATTTCTCTCTGAGCGGCAAAGCAGCCTTCCAGCCTGGCCCCCGCCAACGTGCTGCCTGCGCCCCTGCCCGCAAGCCAGCCGGTAGGCAGGAGGTGGCCAGGTGGGGAGGTGGGTGGCTGCGGCCCCGCCGCCCACCCACCCGCTCTCCCCCAGCCGGGCTGGGCTTCCCGGGAAGGCTCCGGCTGGGAAAGGGCACAGTGTGCAGCTTTCCAGAAGTTTGGGGCCTTGCAGATTTTAGAGGGTTACGGTTTTTAAAAAAGATTTGCCGTTTGGGACAAAAAACCCGGCATGAAGGCGCCCCTCCCGGTACTTGCTGGGCTCCTCAACTGCACGCACAGACAAGCAGGTCTTTCCTCTGACTGTTGCGCTGCTTTGAGAAATCCCTAAATATATATTTTTTTTTTCTACCCATGGAGAAAATTTCCCCTACCTTCGTAATAGTATTTTATGCCGTATTTTCAAAAAACTCACATTTACCAACCGCGCACGTGACAGATTTGATGGTCTGCCATCTCAGGGGCAGCGATCATTTCGTTCCTACGCAAAGCACTCATTTCCAGGTGTAACAAAATTCACACCTGCAGGAAGGCCAGTCCCTGCGGCCGGTGGTGGGCAGCTGGCGTCCCCTCTTGTTTGCATCAAGAATTCGGTCGCTAGAAAAATCGGGACATCCAAGGCGCGGCGGCTTGTGTAAAAGCGTGGGTCCCAGGAAAAACCGAACTGCTCAAGCACGCTTCGTCTTCAGCAACAGGAGAAATTGTTGTTCTTGAGCAGGGGTGGGGGTTTTCAGAGATTCCTGGTAAAGCGAAGTACAAAATACGCTGGGTTTTTTGTTTTGTTTTGTTTTTTGCTGCTGGCAGGTTTAGGCAGGGGAGATGAGTGCACTTTCCCACGCTGGCTGTGCTGCGGCGCTCCCCCCAAATGGAAAGGAATTCCCAAAGCGTCACAGCAAGTCATTCCCAAAGCATGTCAGTGGCAGAACTTTGCAAAACCCCCAAAGCACTTTTCTTACTTTCGTTATCACTCATAAAATAAAACAAGGCACGCGATGTATACGATTCGGCAAAGCCCGTCCGGCCCCGGCTGCTCGTCCTCCGGTGAGCCAGAGATGGGTCCTGCGCCCACCGCGCTCCGTAATCCTGAAATGGGGAAAGACAGAGGAACTCAGACCATTGAATCTGTTTTTTTTTCCCCCGCGGGTGATTTATGGCTCTTTTAGGAATTTACAGAGGCTGTGAAACCTGTTTGAAACGGTGTTGTTTATATAATTAATATATTTATATGTTGTTTACTGGTGGTGTTATAACCCCTGCCGGGTTATTCCCTTCATTTTCTGATAAGCGTCTTCTAACACACGTTATTTTCTGATAACATACATTTTAAAATGATACGGGAATGCAAAGAATCTTCTTCGGATGCATTTTCCTGGTTCACCTCACTTATCACCAGACTGTCGGATTTTAATTTTCTTTTTTTTTTTTTCCTTTTCTTTCCCCCATTAGTTTTGATGACACACAGCCACTCCGTTTTCTCCCAATAAAAGTCTCGAAATGAGGGGCTTTGGGCAGCGCGCTGGCGCGCTCGGGGGAAAAAAAAAAAAAAAGAAAAAAAAAGAAAAAAAAAAGTGCGGCAGCAGCTTAGACGTGAGAAAGTTTCAGTTATTCCCGTTTAAAGTCGCGCTCCGTCAGTCCTGGCTTGTGTGGCAACCTCCGCTCCAAATCCAGTCGTTAATTCAGACAATTGGGCGTTTTTCATGGGCAAAGGTAGCGCGTGTCCTGATAAATAGATGTATAAATTAAGCCAGCTGGGGTTTTAAGGTAAAAAAAAAAAAAAAATAAATTATTTTTTGATGACAGAAAAAAAAATATTTTGACAACAGGGGGAAAAAAATAAATATTTTGCTAACGGAAAAAAAAATATTTTGACAACAGGGAAAAAAAGGGGAGGGGGGCTGGAGGGAGGGGGGGAAGCCGCTTTGCCTTTATTCGGTGGGGTTTGGGGGTCTGTTTTTGTGAAAAAAAAAAAAAAAAAAAACAAAAAACCAACCCAAAACCAAAAAACCAACCCGTCTTCCAGCACTTTCTGCGCGGGGCAGTTCCCGCCGAGGGCTGCAGGGGGGGTTGGTTAGAAGGAAATGCGGGGCCCGCGGGGGCGCAGGGCCGGGGGGGAGGCTCCGCGCCGGCTCCGCGCCTCCCCGCCCGCTCCCCCGCGCACCAGCGGCTCCTCCGGCCCGCCCCGGTAGCCTCAATATCCTCCCTATTTCCCCCCCCTCCCCGTTTTCAACATTTAAAAGGCTTTCCAAATATTTATTTAATTTTTTTTTTAAGGTGCTTTTCAAGACTGGGGAAAAAAAAAAATCTTTTTTAAACGTTTTCGACCGTTTCTCAGGGTTTAAAAAAATATTTTTAATCTCGGCAACACCTTCAACATCTTTGATATTTTTTTCATAGCGTTTTTCAGCGGTTTCGTTAATTTGCCCCCTTAGCGGCGGCAGGACAGAGCCGTGGCGGCTCGGCCCCAGCCCGGGTTGACCCTCAGCTTCACCACTGTGGCTATTAAAATAGGAACCGGGAGGGCCAGTGCCCCCATCCCACCCCCAGGGCCATCCCATTCAGAGCTTCGCACTGGTTTCGCTCTTACCCCCGCCCCGATCCTGGCGTGCCCGCAGCGCCCCAAGGCTTTGACGTGGCTGCGTGGTTGGGGGTTTCGGGGGGTGCGGGCAAGGGAAGGAGGTTTGGGGCTCGCGGGGACGGTGCTGTCCCCGCCGGCCTCCTGCGGGTCATGATGGAGACGCGCTGGTTTCTGGTACCGATCTTTCTCGAGCCCCCGCGCTTTTTTCGAAGACCTGCGAGAGAGGGAAGGGGGGGAGGAGGGGGGTGTCGCCGGCTCGCTTGGCACCCTGGTGAGGCCAAGTGGATGCTTTCGAGGTAGCTGCCACCCGTCGTTCCTCCTTCCTACGCGTAAATATTTTCTATGCTTGAGCTTTTTTGGTAGCCGAGTGGCTCAGGGCTCCTTGGGTCCAAACGCCCAGCTGGGATCCCAAAATATACGCCCCTCTCTTGCCACTGCATCCCTCTGGGGCTGCCTGGGCTGGGGGTGGGGGGGGGTTGGTGTCTCTCTCGATGCCCTGAATAAAAGCCCTTTATTAAGTGCAGGTGCTGAAGGGGTCACCGGCCCCGCTGGGTTTTGCGGGGACGGGAGCTGTGGCAATGGAAACACGGGCCGGCGTTTGCTCGGCCCGCGTGGGCTGTGCTCGGCGTTACGCGCCGAAGCGATGCTCCGCCGGGAAAGGCGGTGGCGGCACGGCTCAGGGGTGAAGCAGGAGGCTGAAGGCTCGGCACCTGCTTGAGGCAGAGGGTTTGGGCGGCTTGCTGCGAGGTTTTTCCTGCTGGCGAGGATGTTCTCCTGCGATAATAATAATAAAAAAAAAAAAAAAAATGGGTGGGAAGAGGCCAGTGAGCCCCGTTCCCCACCTGACAGACGTGATTTGTAGCTTCCAGCAGCGAAACCGGTGCAGCAGAAGTGCTGAGCAAATGCTTTTTCATGGGAGCTGAAGCGAGGGAGGGCTCCAGCCCAGCGTGGGCACTGGGGTTTTTTTGGGGAGGTTGAACTTTCCGGGCCCTTCCCGCCAGCTCTCCTTAGGTCTGAAGGCAGCCCCTGCGCTGGGGATCGCCCTGCTCCCCTTTGGGCTACGAGACGGGGAAGGCACCGGGGTTTTGGGAGCAGGGCCCCGGGGTGGCGATGCTCTATAATGGGCTGTGGTTTGACCCCAAGTGGGAGGGTTTAGCCTGATACACCATTTATTTGCATAGCCTTGCCTGAAATGAGTGTTTTTGGCCGGTTTCCCTGGGCTCGGCATCCCAAACGCCCACCAGAGCCAAGTCACCGCTGGGCATTGCCGACAGCTGTGCCCACCGAGGCCAGAGGTCTCGGCAGGGCTAGCAGCGCCGGGGTCCTCCACCACCCCCCTCCCCGGCCCACAAAGGGCCTGGGCCTGGCGTCTCCCGGGAGCGTTGTCACCCTTTCCCAAAAGCTCTCACCGGGGCAGTCCGCGAGCCCTCTGGGATGGGGAGCACGTCCCCGCACGGGGACAGGGTGCGGGAGGGATGCCGGGGGTGTGGGAGGGATGCTGTGGCCGCACGTCTCGAGGGTTTTTGGCGCGTGAGGCCCTCAGAGGTGTTGCTCGATGGGAGGGTTTCAAAGCCGACTTTGTGTTTCCTTGCGCTCGGTGCCGTTCCTGAGGGCTCGCCGGCGCTCGCCGCCCTACGTCAGGCGTTTGCCGGGACGCGGGGAGCCCCAAGCGCCTGCTTGGCGGGGAGCCCGCGCCGGCAGACGGCGAGGCGCGCCCGGCACGTGCCGCTACGCGGGACCGACTCACTCTGCCAAATTGCGCACTAAAAGCGTATTTTCGCTGCCTGCGAGCTAGAGATGTCGAGCGATCTCAGAATGACTCAGAAAAGAGGGAATAGGCGTGCTGAAAGAAACCACCGGTCCGTACAGCCAGGGCAGGGCGCTTGCCAGCGGCTCCCCGCCACTCGAGGGCCAGCAGGCACAGCACGGGCAGTGGCCCTGGCTGGTGTGTCCCTCCGGTTGCCTCGCCGGGGGCGGGCAACACCTTCTCGCCCTATTTTTTATTTATTTATTTAATTAATTAATTAATTAATTTTTGGAAAGCAAAGAATTCGGGGCTTGCCAGCAAATAACACGCGTCACAAACAAGCACAAAGCTTGCAAAGGAATGCAGACGTCGCAAACAAATAGAAGCGTGGCGACTAAATACAAGCGCGGCGAAGAAACACAACAGTGCCAACAAATCCGAGCCTTGCAAGCGAAGGCAAGCCATGCGGCTAAATGCAAGCGCGCTTGGGTTTGATGCGTACCGTCGCGGTGCCGAAGCAAACGAGGAAAGCACCGTGGCTGGCTGGCAGCAGGGGAGCTGCCAAAAACACGACTTTTGGGCTGTTTTTGGGGGGTTGTTTTTTTTTTCTTCGGCTGTGCCCGGCTTTTTGGGCCGGAATGCAAAGAAATGGATGCAGCTGCCTTATCTTATGCATGCCTGGGCTTTAATTCCTTGCTCCTCCTGAATGGCCCCTGTTTGTCCCGTCTGGCAAGGGCTGAGGGAAGTGATGGGGAGATAATAAAAAGCCTTTCTAAATTTAAGCCGGGCCCGAGGAGGAGCTTTGGCTCCCATGTGGGGTTCGGCGTGGGTAACACGTGAGGCCGCCACGCTCGGCAAGCCTCGCTTAAATGTCAGGGACCTCACAAACACGGCGAGCGCCTTCTCTCACCATCCCCAAAGGTTTTTTTTTAAAATATATATTTTTATGTAAATACATTCTTGTCAAACCACAAGGCTGTTTCTCAGTTTTGTTTTCAGCGAGCTTTGATGAAAAGATTGGCATCGCACGGCTCAGGCGGTGGTGAGAGGCTGAGCCGGGGGATGAGCTGGGGATACCGGGAGCATCCAGGCGGGATGCAGCACGGAAGGGAATCGGTGCTCCCGCCCGACCATCCTGCTGGAGCGGGGTCGGGATTTCCCTCGGGAGCCCTCCTTGCTGGGGGCCGGGGCAGAGAAAAACCCCATTTTATGCTATCCAGGCTTAGGTTTCACCCAGCACATCGTGGCGACCAGCCTCCAAAATTCCTCCTGGGGCTCGTTTATTAATTATTTATTTTTTTCAGATTAATTCTCAGCGAGGCAAATTGCCAAACCCGCCTGAAAGTCCCCCTATGATTTTCCAGGTGGGTTTCGTTTTCAAGCCAGCTGTTACCATTTTATCGGCTTCGGGTAAAACCCCTCTCTCGCCGAGGTAGGAGGCGATCCCCGCCGACCAGACTGAGCATCGTTTGGCAAAATTATGATGGAGCAAAATCAGCTCAACCACAAATTTGGGTCTTTTCCCCCCCCCAACCCCGTCTTCTTTCATCCGTCTGCCCAAAAGGATGCTCAAACAGCAGCAAAACCGGGTGTGTTTGCCGAGGGGGAGCCTGCAGCCCATGGCCGCCTCGAAATGCTCTTGAATTAGTGGCTGAAATTGTCCAATATTCTGGTTTCTTCCCTTGTGGTAAATGGTGTAGTAAAAGCCTGGTGCGTAGCCCAATTTCAGGGCACTCTCTGTGTTTCACTCTTTCCACATGAGTCAAACTAAAATGATTTTTTTTTTTTTTTCTCAATCTTGCAAGTGGGGTTTGTGCTCCCCTTCGCCGAGTGGCAAATATTACTGCGACCGACGGGGTGTTTAATCGTGCCGAAGAGAAATGGATGAGTCAAAATATGAATTTACCGAACCCTACCTATTTTAGCTGCTTTTTTGACTCCGGTTTTAAAATGATGACGTGGAGAGGGGGAGCGTTTGACTTGAACATCAGCGGGACGAAAATAGCGAAGTGGAAATTCACCTTCGGCTCGAGATCCAGCCCCTCCGCGGGCGAGATTTTGAATTAAATATTTTGATAAGTGGTTCTATTCTTCGCCTGGGTGATGCTGTTTCAGCCCGGTGTGCCCGGGTCCCTCCTCTGCCCGGAGGGTGAAGGTGTGGGAAGGGGGCAGCGGCTGCAGAGCATGAGTGGGGTGCAGTGTGGGGGGGTTTTTTTTGGGTGCCTTTGGTCATTATTTCTCGGTGCTTAATAGAGGAAGGATAAGTTTCAAACGAAGCGTGTTTTTGTTTTGTCACAGGAAGTGGAGAGAGCATTGGGAGAGCCCTGAGAGATTGACTTTAAAATATATCTATATCTATAGCTATATATTCTGGCCGAAAAAATACGATGTTATTTGTGTCTGGCGTAAATAGGGGGTAAATTTGGAGGGGGGGAAGTGGGGCGAGGGGACCCCCCCTCCCCAAGCATCCCGGGGGAACGGGAGGCTCGGGGCTGCGGTGGTCCGGCAAGGGAAGGCAGCCCTTCCTGGGGGGGCAGCCGGCAATCGTGCCCCGCTTTGGGGAGGCCAAAATTGTGGCCAGCTCCCGGCGAGGGGCGAGTTCCCCTTCGGCGCCTCTGCTTTGGGAAACCGTTTAAGCTTTTTTTCGGGCAGGGCTTGGGCTCCGGCGCTGACGGCAGCGGCAGCCTCAGGAAAAGGAGCTGGGTTTCACAATGTCTCATTCCTCCCCCAGCCGGGCTGCCCCGCCGGGCGTGCTAATTCTTTGAAAAACCCCAAAATTGGTTATTTCAAAGCCGGGGGTTCGCCGGGGATGCAGCGCATCACTTCCCTCTCCGGGCTGCCGGGAGAGCATCGCGCTGCCCCGGCCATAAACCCTGCCAAACCTGGGGTGGAGGGGGGGGGCACGGCCGCGAGCCTTTCCTTTCAGTTTAACTACTCCCCCAAAACCGCCACATTTCAGCCACCTTGGTCCACGTGGGCTGGCGGTGGCCGAAATCGGCTCCCACGCTCCAGCTTTGCTCTCTGAGTCCATCGGGCACTTGAATGACTTTCATTTTATTTTTTTAAAATGCCTTCATCCTGCGGTATTAATTTGCTTTTTTGGTTTCGCTATTAATATCAAATAGGTGCTAGATTGGCTGCGTTCGTTTTCGGTGGTGAATAACAGCTCAACTGATTTAATTCACGCCGTGCTTAGAAAAGGAGGGCTCAGCCGGGATGGCCGGGACGGCTTCGTGCCCACAGCTGGGAAAATACGGCGGAAAACGCTGTTCGGGATGGGGGGAAAAAAAAAATAAAATCCGACGGGTTACGTAGGGATGGATTTGGCTTCTCCTGGGATGGGAAAATGCAAATAATTCAAATTAAAGCGAGGATGCTCGGGCAGGGCAGAAGGGTGGGCTGGGGCTGGCTCAGCGCCGCCTGTCAGTGCCTTGGGGCTCGTCCCTGCCTTTGGAACAACAATTTGGCCAAATGATCATTTTGGGGTTAAATCTGCCCTTTTTCTCGTTGCGCTGTGGCTTTTCTCTGCCTGTATTCGAGGCTGTACCGTCGCTGAAAGGTTGCAAACAGTTTTGGGAACAAGATGTCTGCCTAAAGCATGACAGAATTGGCCACAAATTGCAGATGAGGCTGATAACAAAAGCCAACAACATAAAATATGTAGAAAAACAACACGTTAAAGGCTACAAGACCACTGAAGGGCGCCTTTTTTTATGTGTTTTTTAACCAGTTCTTTCGCGATGGATGGGAAAACACATGAAAAGAGAAATGCCTTTTTTTCTTTTTTCTCTCTTCAATCAGATGCTCCTTCCCCAAACCATGGCTGAAGCCGGTGGCCGGGCTGGGGGCCGCGCTGCCGGCACCTCCTGGGGGCACCTGCCCCGGCCGGCTGCACCGTCGGCCCCCAGCCTCCCCCCCACCCCCCCGGTGACTTTGAAATCTTCATTTTTGCAGCCAACGAGGGCTGGTTTGGGTTTTGTTTTGGGTTTTTTTTGTTGTTTTTTTTTTTTTTTTTAAACCTGAAATATATTTCACATGCAGCACACCGGTAACTCAGCGTTGGGGGTTTTTTTGGTGTTTTTTTTTTTTTTTCTTTTTGGTTCTCAAAGCGAAGGGGAAAACAGCCTTCAGCTACCTGCCTGGGGCGGGGGGGGTGGTGGTGGTGGTGTGTGTGGGGAATTCTTTGTTTGAATAAATCAGGCTTAGCTCAGAAATTAGGATGAGGTTTTTGTTTTTGTTCTACTTATTTAATCTTTGTTTTTATAAATAAATACAAATAACTCAAACTGAAACTCGATGGCTTTGGTGATAATAAAAGAGCAGCCCTGGGGAAATTTTCTTCATTAACATGTTCTTTCACAGCCCACACTTGGGGTTTCGGTAGGAAAACTGCTTAACCTTTTCAGCAGCAGAAGTAAACGCTTTTTGAAGTCCAGGCGTGCTAAAACCTGGGGTTCACATCGTGAATCTGGTTGCGCGTCGCCGGGCTTTACCTTTAATTTAGGGGCCACGAGGAGAGAAGAAATCACCTCATCCCCCAGCAGCACAGGGTCCTCCTGCCTTTCTTCCCCACAATTCTGCCCTGTTCCCCATGCCGGGAGGGAAAACATGAAAAAAAAAAGAAAAACACAAAAAAAACCCCAAGAAAATATTTAAAAAGCCCTGACTGCTTCTTTTTTTTGTTGTTGTTTTTTTTGGTTCTGCGGGGCAGCTCTGTTACCAGCTCTCTTACAACATACTAGTTTTTAGTATTTGCAGCTCACTTCCTGTATGAGGTTAGTTTGTTTATCATAAAAAAAACCTATTTTTAAACCTATTTCTGCCAATAAGTAATTTGAATGTTTAATGTCAGGTGCTCGTGGCTGTTCCCCCCTCCCTGGCTGACGGGAGGGCTCTGCTGCCGCTGCCGGCCCTGGGAGGGATGGGCGCTGGGATGCTGCGCCATCAGCACACGCCGAGGTCTGGGAGGGGGGAAGGGGGGGACCCAGCACCCCCATGTGTCCTCCTCCGACAGTCAGGGGGTTTATTTGTGTGTTTCAGGAAAAAAAAAAAAAAACACTAAAAAAAAATCAGAAAATCCTATATTTTTTTTTTAATATGGGGCCACCTGCAGCCATCCCATGAGTCGCGGCGGTGGCACGGGGACGGGCTGGGCTGCGGTGAGGCAGAGCTGTGGCTCTCACTGCCCTTTTCCTTTGCCCTTGCTCCTCAGCTCTTCCCATCTTTCCTTGCATGCCATCCTCCAGCCCGCGCTGTTACAGAGATGCCAATTAGAGCCAATTAGTGCTGGAGCTGCCTGCCAGCCCGGGCAGCGGAGAGGATGCTCAGGGAAGATGCGGTTTGCTGCTGTGCACGTTCGCCCGCTTAGGGAAGGGCTATCGTGCCATCTTCCAACTTTATTTCTCCTAATTAATATCCAAGATAATTATGTCTTTGTCAAAAAAATTTTTCACTGGGCGCGCAACATCCATAATCGTGCAGAGATGAAGCGTGTTTTAATTAGCAGCAGCCTCACCAGGCCAGGAAGCGAAGGCTTCCCACATGCCCTCCCGGGAAAATTAATGGACGAGCCTGTCAAACGGCCAGCGAGGAGAAATTCATCAAATCAGGGAAGAAAAGGCCCTGTATCCCCACGAGGGTCCCTGCCCTCACCCAGCCCCGGCCCCAACGAGCCATGCAACACCAAGCAAGACGTTGCTGCAACATCTGAGGTCTTCTTGGCTCCACAGGACAAGCCTTTGTAGGTACAGTGGTGTCCCCAGCAGGAAGAACCCGAGAGCCTTGCTTTTATATGACAGCTTAAACGCTGTAGGTCTTAATTTTCAAATTCCCCAAGAAATGACCCAGAATAGGTTTGGGATGCTCAGGAAGGGCAGCGGAGGCTGGGTAGTGGTAGTGGCTTGTAGGGACATTGCAGAGGCCTCCGAGAGGGCAGTGGGAAGGTCCCCTTGGTCCTACCATCCTTGGGATTGTCGTACACCATATAAATAATATGCCCAGCCCCATTATAGCATCCATAATTCCCCCTTATTGCTTCTAAGGACCTCTCTGGCCATGCGCCGGGGCAGACCGCGCAACCCTGCCTGCAGCCAGCCATCTCTCATGCCCGTCTATGCTGAGTTTGACCAGAGGAGAGGTTGACCATCCTAGAACCTGCCAGAAACACGAGAAAACACGCTGGAAACAGTGAGCTTTGTTGCAATATGAAAATCAGATGCAAAGCTCGGTGGGTATTTTTAGCTGTTTAAGGCTGAACAGGTGTTTGAAAGGTCAGATGCGAGTCATTGGAAAAAAAAAAATAAAATATATATAGAGAGAGCGAGCGCCTGGCAGCATGGCGTTGGCGCTCCTGTGGCACTGGATGGCCATGGTGTGGCAGCTGTCGGCTGTTCGGCTCTGCTAAAGCTGAAATGTTCAGCCCACATCTGATGGGTGCTTTGGCTTGTGTGCCCCCACCCGCCGGCCCCGACTGCCCCCCAGCAATTGCAACAGACAATGTTAGCACCCAACCACAGATCTCATCGTTGGCTTTGGTTGCTCGTCATTCCCAAGATAGGCAGGGATTAAGGGATGTGAGAACATCCTGGGTTGGCTTGGAGCTGGTCTGGCTGGGCTGAGGTCTTCTGTGCCCTCAACAGTGCGTGCACAAGGCAGTCATGAGCGAGGGGGCGAGCGCAGGAAGGCTTCCTTCCAATGGATGCAGGCTCTGTGTCAGTGAGACCTTTGGGTGGCTTTTTCCGTGAGCCGATTTTTATTTTTCTTTTTCAAGGCATAAAGGAAGTTTGTCATCCTTAAAACAAAAATCACACGTGGTTTTAATTAGTTACTAAAGCAAAAATTTAAGACCACAGAAAGAAAGGAGGAGGACCCAGATGATGTGTCTTTGGTGGACCTGAGCCATGACCACCTTGGACTTATCCATGGCCAACCTGGACAATGGCCAACCTGAACCTCACCATGGCCAACCTGGGCCATGCCCACCTTCATCTTGGCCACGACCAACCTGGGCCATGACTACCTTTGCTCTTAGCCATGGATGCCAACCTGGACCATGCCCACCTGTGATCTTGGGCATGGCCAACCTGGGCCATGCCCACCTTTGGCTTGGCCATGGCCAACCTAGACCCGGAGATGGCCAAGCATGTGCCCAGAGATCCCACCAGCATTCTGCACCACTGCACGTTGCCAGCGGGGCAGTGTTTCTCTTCCCTGTTGTCTTGCCAAGGTCACCGAGTTCAGGCAGATGATGAGCTCCTTCCAACATGAGTCACGGCAAAGATAAATGGAGAGCACAGTGTGTGACAACTTGCCTGCATGGGCCAGTGGGCTCCCAAATGCCGATGGGACCAAAATGCCACGGGCAGAGCAGGGCCGGCAGATGCCAGAGCCTCGTCTGGGCAATAAAGCCTTTTTTTTTTTTTGAGTTAAAGAAGCCCCCAAAATAGCACCTGAAACCAATAAACTTCCCTTTCAGGAACTTCTGTAATTTGAAACACACACAAGAACAAAAAAAATATCCAGAATTTTTTTTTTTTTTAAGTTGTTTGTCAAGTAGGACTTTTGGGTTTGTTTTTCAATACATTTCAGCTGGTGGGTGCAAGGAGCGATCGGCACAGTGGCACCCGGCCCAGGCTGCGGCTTCCTGGGGACTTCTCAGTCTGCTTTTCCCCCCCAAATTCTTCCTGCCTTTCAGCCTTTCCAGCTGACGCACAGTCCCACTGTGTTGCGTCATGCAACCCAAACCCCAGCCGCCCAGCTGATATTTCGGAAGAAAGCGGCTAAAAATATCCCCCTGCCCTGCGCCTGGTGCACAGGGTGGGCTGGTCACCTTTGAGCAAAAGGGAAAAAAAAAATAAATAATAAAAATCAAACACGGACCCGGCAACCATTGCTTAACAGCTCGCTTTGTGTCTGCGGCATCACCGCAGACCTTTGAAATGGAAATTAATTGGGATGCCAGGCAAGGAGGGGGGAAAGCAGCATCAGCCCAGGGATGCAGGCGCTCAGCATCTCATAAAATATAGGATGTTTCTGCAGGTCCCGCCTTCCCCCTGCTGCCCCATTTTTGGCACACAACGCTCTCCTTCCACCTGTGACAACCGTATTGATCCTCTTACTTGCCTTCAAAACAACTTATCGGGGTCTTCCCTGGTCCAAGGGGAGCGACGCAAGCCATCCCTGCGTGCCCTAGCTGGCCCGGCTCAAGCCCAGGCTCCTTCCTGCCACCCCCACCCCCCCCCCACTTAATTTAGGAACCTAAATTACCTACACCTATTACCTACAGGGAAATAAAAGCAAGAGAAGTGGAGGGGTAGGCAGGGCTGGAAGCATCCCCTCCCTCCTCCCCCAGGCACGCGGCCGGCAGAAGGGGTGCAGAAATGGGATGGAGAGTCAAGGCAGAAGGAAGGTGGGAGGTCAGTTTTTAGGAGCCGGTTTTGATTCAACTTTAAAATAACGAAATACAAAAGAATAACATAGAATGATTAAAGTGAAAAATAATAAGTTAATACACAAATAATAAAATAAACCCCCCTCTTGCCCCAACCTTGGTGCAATACCTATGAGAAGTGACTGGGGACAGGGAGTGCCCTGATGGAGCAGGAAGGGGCCCAGCAGTTGGTTTTGAGCCCATTGATGCAGTCCATGTCTGCAGAGCTCCATAAATGGGGGGAAAAAAAAAACCAAACAAAAACAAAAACCCCAAAGGCAACCAAAACCCAAACCAGGCCCAGCCGGGGTGGCAGAAACGCTGCATTTGGATTTGGAAACACTCAAGACAACATTTTATAAACCAGTTTGTTTCACTGAACAGATGCAGTTTAGCATCCTGGGAACTTCAGAGCACCTTGGAGCAGAGGGAAACGCGGGATACACCCCCGCATCCTGGACCCAGGGGAGAACGGGTGATAAAACAGGGAGGAAGGGTGATAAAGCAGCAAACATCCCCTCCCCAGCCCTTCCTCAGTTGATCATCGAGCCCCCAAAGAAAACAGCATTCATAACAAATAGTTGAAAGTTTTTATTCATATAAAACTCATATTAAGAACATAAAAGATTGCATCTTAAAAAAAAAAAAAAAAGATCTGCAATTATTTACAGCAGTATTGCACAAGTAAAGTGGCAATTACCCTGTCCAAAATTCATCAGTGCAAAACACAAGTAAGCCAGGGAAATTGCAGTAAAAATGCTACATACGCTGGGTCCTGTGAAACGAGTTAGTGATTCATCAGCACATCCCTGTGCGCTGGGCGGTACCTGATGTTAAAGCTGGTCCAGGGAAAGTGGCTGAGATGGAGGAAAACGTGGCTTTAAAAGGAGGGTGGCAAAAAAAAAAAAAAAAATCAAAAATCACAGGGATGTAAAAGCCAAATTCCCACTGAATGTCACTAATGCTGAAGTCTCTGATGTGCCTAAATCACTACTGGAAAGTGGGACTTAGGCACTTTGAGGAAAAAAAAAAAATGATAAATTTCATTATCCAAACCATGTTGGCTGCACTGCCAGGAGAAGACAGTGCTTTGGAAGGTGATCCATCACTTATTGCAGGGGCAGGGAGGAGTGAAGGGGTAAACAAAATCTTTACAGGAACTTAAATAAGCAGAAAATAAATATACAACATTTCTACAAGTTACAGCATTATGGAACAGTAGAGTGCATTAATTACACGGGGTGGGGGGAAAGAATCTACAGTATTTACCAAGTTCAACTCTAAAAAAGTTTAGAAGTGTTTTTTTTTTTTTTTTTTTACTTATTTATAAGCTGTACAAAACTTACATGAGAGAAAGGAAAGGAAATACATTGCACACAGATATTTGGCTCAGATGATGAAAATAATATGGCGCCCTATTCTAATAAATATTTGGGTATTTACAGTTACGGAAAAGAGGAGAAGCTTTAACACGCTGTGGGAGATCGCCCGGGAATAAATCTGGTTTCCCCGCAACCAAGGAAAACTCTTCATCACATTCTTTTGTTAGAACAGAGACCACAGGTTATGCTTAAAATGAGCCACAGCAGTCAGCCAACACGGCTAAAATCATCGTAATCCCTATTTAAAAACATCATTCTTCTGGTTTAGATGCTTTTTGCTTGGCTTCCCCCCCCCCCCTCCAAACCTCACAACTCTACAGGGGCAAAACCTGCTTTTTTGGGGGATAGTTTTCCTATGTCTACCTTTTAGCCAGGAACACACCTCCTGTGGAGAAGTTCCAGGCAGATGGTGCCAATACTTGGATTTTTTTTTTTTTTTTCCCCTTAAAATCAATACAATTTTTGTCTCCATCGTTGGCTGGGGTGGCCTGGTGGGGAGGACAGAGTAAAGTGCTCAGCATTTCTTTGGCGTACTCCAAGGGACACATTCTGGGCAGTGCAGTGCCGGGATGCTGTAAGGCTGCGAGACCCGGAAGCACCATTTCATCCATCAAAGACAGATGAAACTCAAATGGGGGAAAAAAAAAAAAAAGCTCATTTGGTTTCCACCTCTGCTGCCAAATACTATTTTTTTTTTTTTTTTAAATTTTTTTTTAATCAACAGCCCTGCAATTCCAGCCTGCTGGGGTTTTCTATATAAACCCTACCAAAGAAAAAGCACAGCTACAGGGAGCCAAAACCAAGGGGATGAGGAGCAGGAACCTGCCCTGGCCAAGCTCACCAGGTATTTTAACCACTCAGTCTCCACCAGTGCAAAAGTTCTCGCAGCACATTCTCCAAAATACCTTTTCCAAACCATCCCCTGCTCCTACAGCTGAGGCCAACTCCTGCAACCGATGCTCATCTTGCAGGTCCAAAAAAAAAAAAGATTATAAAAAGTTTTAAAATAAAAATTTAAAATCGCTCCATAATCCTCCAGAGGAGGGCAACTGGAGGCATGCAGCCCTGCACCGACACCGCAGCTCTTCGCCTGCCCGGCAGGCGCAGCCAGCCAGTGCACAGAGGTCAGATTGTACAGTTTGTCCATCATTGAAAACACTCACGACCATACATGGCACTCAACAGCTTCTCCCTGCGTGCGTATTGCAGGAAAAAACCCTATCATGGGCTTGGGTTTGTTTTTTCTTGTCTTTATTTCCCCCCCCGCCCATGGTGCTGGTGAAACCAGAAATAAAACCGCAGCTTTTGGAAGTGGGTTTGAGGACCACCGGCACCAGCCAGAGGAAAGGGACAGGTCCGGAGGCAGGGAGGGGTACATTTGTGCATAGATACAGAGGTGGCCAGAGCAGCCACCCCCCCGAAAGCGCCCGCTGTGCAGCAGCCGCCCACCCGTGAGATGAACCGGAAACAATGGGGGGCCTCCGAGGAGACAGACCTGCTTCTTCCGACAAGCTCTCGGGGCTCCTCCAGCAAGGCTGTGGGGTCTCCAGGTGAAAGGGGAGATGCCCTGGGACAGCATCGAGCACCTGGTCAGATCTTCCCGGGGACCAGGGACAGGTTGGAAGGAGACATGGCAGTCCGTGGTGAGAGAGCCCCACGCAGCAAATCCCTGGGCAGATCCATAGCAGGTTGGCATCCTTTGGCGCCTCTTCCAGCTGCATCCCTGCACGCCAGCATCTGGGGTCTTCATGCCACTGGCCCTGTCCCGCTCATCCCCCTGCTCCAGACTGTCCTGTCCGAACACAGAGAGAATCCCAGGAAAAAAAAAATCCAGCACCTTAAAAACCTTCAACAGCAAGGTAGAAGCCACACCTTAAAACAGTTCCTGAAGTTACGCAGCAGGAGCTGTTGCGT